>NC_056735.1:1873865940-1874063440 GCF_019279795.1 Protopterus annectens | reverse complement strand
TGCAAGCAATGTGTATATATACCATACTATGCTGTCTAGGCCAAGGCCTTCAGTTAGTACAACAGTAGGTACAGGATTTGCCTTCAGGATACGTAACAATCAACACTTACAGATGTAGTTCAGCAAACTCCAATTACACCCTGTAGTCAAGCCCTAGGGGGAAAGGTAGCACTTGTGTTAATGTCACAATATCCTGTACATATCATTGCTTAACCTAACACCTCACTATCGCACTGAATGACCCTCGTCTTAACAGTTATATCACCGGAAAGGTGCCATAGCCTAAGTTAATGGCATAGAACCCCCCCCCCCCATAAAAGGCTGTACAAGGGCAAGGAACACTGTGTACCACACACTTACCTCAGGAATGTACAAGGGCACAAATGTGTTCACCAGCTTTTGTCCCCATATATATGGACATGGCCCAACGGTTGGTGTGGGAGTCCATGACATGACTGGGATGATAGCAGTAATGCTAGCGGTAAATAATGATAGGCCATTACCTAACAACCCTTCCTGTATCACAGTGGGACAAAGACTGACATAAATGTGGAGGACAGAGGCAGGAACATAGGGCCATATTTGCATTATTGCTGTTACACACCCTAATAATTGCTGGTGTTACAGGATTTGTTGCAGCATACCCTTATGCAAGGATACAACATTGAAATACGAATGGATGTAGCCATGCACTGATAGCACTCAACAGACAGAATGCCACAGATATATGTGGGACAATACCTGTGTGGTCCACAGACAAAACCTGACAGCCAGTCACGCTGGTATCATACGGATAGGCCCACGGTTGAGAGCTATGCAGACAGACAACATTCCATGAAATAGTACCATGTACACAGAAACCCTGTAAGAACAGCAAGATACATTGCACACAAGAACACTACTCATGCTGTTTGTAGGTCTGGAACCTTACCCAAATGTGGATATGGCCTGTGTCTGCAGGTTTTGCTGTAAGAGGTATTTCTACCTGCTGTCTGTAACACTGATTTCCACACACAGGAAGGATGTCTTCCATACTGTAAAGGTGAAGGAACAATGCCCACAGAAGGCAGCAATTTATACTACAGGGTTGCCATGACAGTGGTTATCTGAAGTTCTACACAGCAGGCTGCATGCAATTAGCAACTGGTGGACACTGACTGGTGCAGAGGCCACAACCTGATCTTGTGCAATACGAACAAAAGCATGCTGCAGTCTATTCAAACCAGCTCAATCACTCTACTGGAGAGACTGAGAGAGAGAGAGAAGAAGAAAATGTCAGGAAGGTTCACAAAACTCAGGGTTGTGTTACAATGGAAACAACATAACAGGTATGTGAAACAGATATGCATTTACTGGCATGTAGTATATGGCATAGATTAATAGGATGTATACTGTGAAAGGATGTATATTTGCCATCAGTACAAGTTCCTGTAATGATGATGTGCTCAACAACTGCTCTAGACAGTAGTATTAGCCCTGTGGGCAGTGGGACATACCTATCAAATGTGCAGATCAGCAGTGAATGGCAAGGATGTGACCCATGATCTCTGTGTTCTGTAAATTACTGTGGCCAATGGCTGGTGGGGGTATTAATGCCGCCATGATAGACACATGGGTGAGAGACCACACCACCTGCATGACAGTCAAGTTAGAGTGTAGCATAACATGCCCACACTACCATAGCAGTATAATATGCTTATCTAAAGTTTGTTACCATGTATACCCCTATAATGTTAGTCTGTGTTCACATGTGACATCTGTCTGTGTTGCAGCAAGGCAGAACAGTTCAGCTGTGAAGTAAAGAGGGTGCATGAGTGTGGTCCAGATGTTTGTACGCACCCCACATACAGATACATGTATGTGTGATACATATTCACAGCTGTGTATGTGTATAGAACCTCAGACAGTTATATATATTTATATAGGTATATAAACAACACAAAATGCACATATGTGTATATATATATATATATATATATATATATATATATATATATACATTTATATATATGACATGCCCACACTACCATAGCAGTATAATATGCTTATCTAAAGTTTGTCACCATATATACCCCTACAGATATATGTGTGTGTGTGTATATCGACATATATATGTATATATATATATATATATATATATACATACATACATATATATATATATATATATATATATATATATATATATATATATATATATATATATATTTTATTTTACATTTGTTGACCGGGATACTCCGACTGGATGCATGTCCATTTTCAGCGGAGGCCCGGGGAGAAAAGCTCCAAGGGTAAGCAGATACAGCATTACATAATACCAGCATTACATATTACAAACAGACTGTTTACAGAGATTACATAAGTAAGCAAGTTAAACAAGTTCCACGGGTTACAGTTAATCCTGAGCGCAAGTCAGGATTAAATTAAATTACACAGTAAACTGGTTAACAGATTTTTACACATTCTAGAGAGAGTTAGCCAGGCTTGATACATTGACATAGCCAGTTAAGTTACAAATGTTGTTTGTGTCTAGTTTTAAATTGACCTAAGGTGGAAAGTAAGGTAATATCAGCTGGAAGAGAGTTCCAGGATCTACTTACAGAGTTTGCAAAGAGAGAATCACCGGCTGTGTTATTAATTTTGCTAGTCTGAATTAGTAGTTTGTTAGAGGATCGAAGCGGTCTAGGATTGTTATAGGGAGTGATAATATTTTTTAAGTGCAGGAGTATTGTCCGGATTATAGAGGATTTTATAGGCCATAATCAGTTGGTTATACTGGATTAGGCTGGGTAGTTCAAGCCACCCAAGCTGATTTAGATTGATGTAATGATGTGTCCTAAAAGGCAGCCCAGTGGCAAACCTGGCAATGTGGTTGTAGCAAATTGAGAGTTTGTTAAGGACAGTCTTATTTAAATTCGAGAGTAGAGAGGATGCATACAAAAGGGTTGAAAGAAGGTGAGAGCGAGCTATGGCAATTTTAGCTGGAGGGGTTAGGAAGGCTTTTATTCTGTAAAGTGACCCAGTTTTTTATTGATGGTTTTGATAGTTTGGTTAACATGTAGGTCAAATTTTAGATTATTGTCTATGATGACACCTAATAGTTTTGTAGATGGGTCAGGGGAGATTATTGTGCCATCATTTGATTTTATGGTAAAGGTGAAAGCGGTAGACCTACGTGTTGGTGAAAATAACAGCATTGTAGTTTTTTTGGGATTTAGGATCAGGCGATGTTCAGAAAGCCTGTTTTCTATTGTATTAAAGGTGGTCTGGGTAGCTGATCATAACTCTACTGGAGATGTGGCTGAGCAAATCAGAGTAGAGTCATCAGCATATTGGATACAGCTGACTTTTGCGATGACAGTATAAAGGTCGTTAATGAAGATGGAGAACAGCAAGGGCCCTAGTATAGAGCCTTGTGGTACTCCAAGGGTGTTAGGTAGAAGGTCAGAGAGTTTGTTCTTCCAGCGGACAGCCTGCTGTTGACCATTCAGGTAGGATTGAAACCATTGGAGGGATCCAGTATCTAGACAGAATGTTTGCAGGGTGTGAATTAAAAGTTGGTGATCAACCATATCGAATGCCTTGGAAAGATCCAAACAGAGGGCTGAGGATATATAATTATTGTTGCGATTATGGTTTATGGTGTTGGTAAAGGCTAGGAGGGCTGAAGTAGTGCTGTGATGAGGACGGAAGCCATGCTGAGTGTCTGCCATAAGGCGATTCTGGATTAGGTGGTGCATGAGTTGTCTGTGAATACATTTTTCCATAATCTTTGCAAGTGGAGAGAGTATAGCTATTGGCCTATAATTGGAGAATTCAGTAGAGCTGCCTCGTTTGTGAAGTGGGATTACATGGGATATTTTCCAGATGGTGGGAATTTTAGCTTCTACTATGGTTCGATTGATTAGTATTGAGACGGGGTAAGCAATAGCATCAGCTGATTTTTGTAGGTACTCAGCAGTGAGTTGATCAGCAGAAAGTGTAGTGGGTTTTAATTATTTGATCAAGGTACGGATAAGTGAAGTGGCAACTGGTTGGAAGCGGAACGCGAGTAGGTTTCTAGGGGTGCTACTTTCAGGACCAGGGGAGCTAGGAGGTAGTTGGCTAGCTAGGGCTTGAATTGTCTCAGTAAATAATTGGTTAAAACTATCAGAAACCTCTTCAGGGGTTTTATCAATAGTAGCAGCAGGGATTGGGGTTGAAGTTTGTCCAGGATGTAGTAGATTATTTAAACCTGCCCAAAACTTCTAAGGGTTATTTTGATTTACTGTCTGTAAATTACAGTAGTATTGTTTTTTGTCTTGTAAAATTGATTTTTTTGGTTTTGTTCCTGGATTGCCTGTATTTAATGTGATCTTGAGGGTCTTTAGAAGAACGCCATAAAGCCCATGCTTTGTTTCTAAGGGTAATTTTGAGTTTAGACTCTATAGAAAGCCATGGCGCAGTTTTTGCCTTGGTTCTCTTTGAACGAGCAGGTGCATGCAAATCAAGGATCTCAAGGAATTTGTTGTTAAAGTATGCTACTGCTTCCTCTAAGGGGAGGTGTTTTAGAATAGACCAATTACATGAGTTTAGTTCTTGTTGGAATTTGGCAGGGTCATAGTTTTTATTGTTTCTAACCTTTCTGAGTAACGGTTGTTGGGAATGAATGGTTTTGTGCTTAATTACATATGTGAGAAGGTGATTGCTTAGGCCATTAAGGAGGATACCAGAGGTGTACAGTTGGGGGTGACTATTTATGAGTACCCAGTCAAGTATACTTTCTTTTTGGTTGGGTTTACCTATCCTGGTAGGGGTGGATATGATTTGTGTAAATGCATGCAGGTTAATATGAGTGGTTGGGGATTCTGAGGAACAGGTGCCCCAGTCTATGTTAAAGTCTCCAAGTAGTAAGGTTTCTTGGGGGTAGTGACATGATAGCCAGTGCAGGATATCTTCAAATGCAGTTATATTGTTACCTGGGGGAATGTACATACAGATGATATTAATGCATTTATTTTTATTAAGTTGCAATTTGGTGGCAAGAATCTCTGAGTTATTAATCTGAGGTGGTTGTATTACACATATATATATATATATATCTGATATATATATATATATATATATATATATATATATATATATATATATATATATATATATATATACACATATATATATATGTGTGTGTGTGTGTGTGTGTGTAGATGTAAAAATATATATACATGGCAATACATTTTTCCTGCCATGACATGTGTGAGAGAACATCACACATCAATACACAACATGCCTACACACCAGTACATGGCTGCAAGATGGAGTGTGAAGTGAGGTGTGTAACCCATGTTGTGAACACATTGCATTTGTATGGGATGGTGGGGTATATATGTTGGTGAAGGGTATTAAGCACATATTGGTATGTAGGTCTGGTTGGGTGACAAACAAGACAGCATACAGGGCTGGTATATGGCACATGTGATGGTTAACACTGTGGACGGGTAGTTACATTTGGAATGTAGATGCCATTGAGCCCCCACATGGGAACAAAGGGAACATGGTGGCCACCTGTGGACAGTCATGATAGCATCTACATGGACATAAAGGTGCCTGGGCTGTGTGCTGAGCAGGAGGGACATGCATGTAGAACTGTGTGTGTGTACTGCATGCCTCCAGGTGATGTAGCACATACCCCATGTCACTGTGGACCTCCCTATGCCCAATACCCATGACCTACCTGGGTGACAAGACACATGTCTGTGTGTGCTCCATGGGGGGCGGCACCATCCCCCGAGTTGGTTCCACATGAAGGTAGTGATGGAACAGTAGAAAATGAGGATGTTCATCGTGTTACACTGCTGCAGTCATTACACTCGAGTTATCCTGCCGTCAGGCGGTCCCGCAGTCGGCCAGAGTTCCAAAGTCTTGGTCCGGCGTTGGTTGCTGTCGCTTCCTCCCTGACGTCTGTGCGCCAGGGGTATATAAGATGCATCCGACACCATTTTCTTCAATCTTTCTTGCCGCGTGGTGCCCGAAGCAGAAGCAGTTCGCAAGTGCCGGTCTGCCGACTCCTGAGATTTTCAAAGTCGAATTTCTGATCCAAAGTCTTAAATAAAGCTAAGTACCTTGTTGGGGAAACTTTTTTCTTGCCTCAGACCGATGTCAGAAAAAGTTAATAATTGTATTTCTTGTGGGAAGCAAATACCTCATAAGGACTTCCACTCTTACTGTATTCCATGCCTAGGCTCTGATCATGACGTCACTAGTTGTCAGTTTTGTGCTAGATTTAACAAATGCACTATAAAAAGACGTTTTGATTTTGCTTTGCACTACTTTGGCCGAAGGTTCAATTATACTATGCCATTGGATCATTCGACGACCGCAATACCAAAAAAACGCAAAGACAAGGATAAAGACAGGCATCCGAGGTCCAAAACCGACGACGAAACCTCTTCTAGGCCAGTCACCGGTTCGCCGTTTCTGACACCCGCTACCTCAGAGCCACAGGCCGCCTCCGACTCCCACGTGGAGACAACTAGGCCTCTGGAAACTCAAGGTATTGGGCCCATGGAAACGAATCCCTCAGATGGGTCCGGAGCCGCTGAGCAGGCATTGGCTTTTGAGGGTGTTTTCAGACCTTCACAACTTACCATTAAAACAACAGCCAAGACAAAAGTACCATTAATGACAAAGAAACAAGTACAGCATTCTCCTGAACAGTCCTCCATGCCTAAGAAACAGATGCTTAAAATGGCCGAAGACCTCATTACTCTAATCAGGGGTTTCCATCCCCCTCCTGAGAAAAGGCCTATGCAGGATACAGACTATGATTCCTCTGATCAGGTTTCGATTTCCTCTGATTCCTCTTCAGACCAGGGATAATCTCTACCCCCCTATGAGGACTCTGATGCTGAAGAATCTATCCGTTCAGCCTCTCCTCCTGAGGATTATTCTTTTAGGGAAACTTTACATACCATGAGGGAGCATTTCCATTGGGAAAGTCAGGATTACTCAGAATTCAAGAAAAGGCTCAGGGATTTCCTTTTATTACCTCAGCACAGGCCCCTGGCTATTCCACCTGTGCTAGTTATTGTGGATGATGTGTTCTCTGAATCCAGCTCATCTCCTGATTCTTTGCCCCCTGCACCAGCCAAGCCAGATAGGTATTACAGAGTCCCTGACTCTCACAAGTTTCTTTATAAAAACCCTTCTGCTGATCCAGAAACTATTTCCCAGGGTCCAAAAGGGGTTAAGGCTTCCATTGCAAAAAATCCAGTACCCTCTGACAGAGATTCCAGAGCTTTGGATAGATGGGGGAAGAAAGTTTACACTTCCGCAATTTCAGCAGTAAGAGCTTTAAATTGCCAGTTTCACATGCTTAAGTACCAACAATATTTAATGGCTCAGTTAAAACAGAAAATGCTTGCAAGCTCAGAAGCTCCTGATTGTAAAGAAATGCAGGATTTATTGCATGCGGTTGAACAGGTGGGAAAACATACTCTGGAATGTGGTTTTGATTCTTTAGAGGCCTCTTGTAGAGCACAGTTACATGTTCTGTGATTCGAAGACATGCTTGGTTAAAAGAACAGAGTTTACCTGATCATGTTAATGCAAAATTATTGGATGCTCCTTTACAGCATGATACCTTGTTTGGTGTTAAGGGTTAAGGGCTATGCTGCCCGACTGAAAGAACTCCAGCTCTATTCAGTCACTTACCGCTTGCTCAGAGGTGACCTTTGCCTAACATACAAGGCCATGTCAAACCCAGATTTGATGAATATGCTTCACCTCAAAAAATCTAGATCCATCAGAGCCACAAGGGCGGGAGACTTAAACCTCGACACGGCTATTAATAGGACGTGCTGGAGGGATAGATTCATCACCCAAAGACTCCCTATGCTGTGGAATAAAATCCCGGTATATGTGAGGCAGAGCACCTCGCTGGCCTTGTTCAAGAGAAATCTTGACCAATGGATGGGAGATCGCAGATATACCCCAGGGATTACCTCAGTGTCACTGCTCAACAGAGGCACAGCAAAATAATGGGTATAGTTCCCCATACTAAAGGGGTGGCGTAAGCCACAAAACTATGGGCTAGGCTTGTAAATGCCCTCGGGCAGATAGCCTAGTATGAACCTATGAACCTATGAACGTATAAGGCAGAAGAGGTGTTAAAGAAAATGGAGGATAAAGCTAAATCTATGCAAACAGTCAAGGATTTCTTACAGGTGCAACCACCTCGATTTAGCAGAAATTGGCCAACAAAAAATTGGTCCTTTCCAGTGTCAGACAGGCCACAGAGAGGCAGATCTCAACCCCAAGGCTCAAACAGACAACGACAGTGGGGCACCTCAACCCCAAAAGGAGGTGAGGACAAGTCTCAACCTCACAGGAAACAGTCACAATGACTTTCCCCTTCGTACGCCAAGCACTTCCCTTTTGGAAGCCCCCTTAGGGGGAAAACTAGCACTTTTTTCTCAAAACTGGCAAGCAATCACCCAAGACAAATGGGTTCTGAATATTGTGTCTCAAGGTTACAGGTTCCACTTTCATACTTTACCAAGGCTAAAAGGAATGCCAGACCTGCCACAGAATCAATGGGCAGAGGCACAAAAACAAATTTCAGCCCTCATGGACATGAGAGCTATTCAAAAAGTACCACAACAGGAACAAGGACAAGAATTTTACTCAAGACTCTTCCTGGTTTCCAGAAAGGACAAAGCCTGGAGGCCCATACTAGACCTTTCAATCCTAAATACTTACCTGGATATTCCGAAATTCAAAATGTTGACATTACAGCAGCTTCTACCCATGCTGGGCAAGAAGGCTTGGCATGTTACTCTGGACCTCAAAGAGGCATATCTGCATGACCGTATTAGACAAAATTGCAGAAGATACCTCAGATTCAAAGCTGGTACAATGCACTACCAATTCTCTGCACTGCCCTTTGGCTTATCTACTGCGCTCAGGGTTTTCACAAAGTGCCTGGCACCAGTAATTGCATTTTGCAGACAAAAAGGAATTCAAATATATTCATACCTGGATGACTGTGTCATTCAAGCAGAGACAAAGAACATTCTTCTATAGCATTTGGCGTTTGTAAAAAGGTTGCTAATTTCTCTAGGTACACAGTAAACGAAAAGAAGTCAAAACTAGTGCCCTCACAACAGATTATATTCCTGGGTGCCAGCTTAAATACAACGGCCCAGATGGCTTACCTCACGCCAGACAAACAAGTTCAACTAACTCAATATTTTCAATTACTGGCAAAAAAGTCCCATCTCCCTGCAAGAAAAATTCTGCAGGCCCTGGGATTCATGGCATCCTGCATACTACTAATACCATATGCCAGACTGCATATGAAGAAATTACAATGGTACCTAAAAAGTGTTTGAACTCAACACTCTCACAGTTTAGAAGCATAATACCAATGATTCCCTGCCTACAACAGGAGTTTCGATGGTGGGCACAGGCATGTCACCTAAACAAGGGTCAGCCTTTTACCCTACCCACAGCCAGGCAGACTCTAACAACAGATGCCTCGGATTACGCCTGGGGAGCACACATGGCAGGAAAATGCTTTCAGGGCAAGTTTACCACAGACCAGATGCATCTTCACATCAATCAAAAAGAGATGTTGGCTGTTCAGAATGCCCTAACAGCTTTCAAGGACCTTCTGCATCCAGGACAATTATTATTAAAGACAGACAACACCACAGTAATGTGGTACATAAACAAGCAAGGGGGCACTCATTATTATCCCATATGCAGGCAAGCCATGACCTTGTGGAACACAGCTGTAATGTATCAAGTTCACCTGCAAGCACAATTCCTGCCAGGAAAGAAAAATACTCTGGCAGACGATCTAAGCAGAAATATCATGGACCCTCATGAATGGAAATTGAATCCACAAATCTTCAGCATGGTAATGCAAAAATGGGGATGCCCAGACCTAGATTTTTTTGCCTCCGCACTGAATTGCCAACTACAAAAATTCTACACAAGGACTTATCACAAACAAGCATGGAAAGTGGATGCTCTTTTCTTAAGCTGGATTATATTCCTAAAAGTTTATGCCTTCCCGCCACTGCCTCTCCTTTCAAAGGTACTCCTAAAAGCCAGACAAGAAAAAACACAGATGATCCTGATTGCTCCAGACTGGCCACGCCAGCACTGGTACCCTATCTTAAGGAACTTAGCTCAAGGCCCACCATGGATTTTGCCTCAAATTCCACACCTTTTGACTCAACAAAACAATCAGATCTTGCACGGTCAGCTCAAAACCCTAAACCTGGCAGCATGGCAGATTCATTAGTCAAGCGGGCAACACCTCTCTCTAAAACTGTTATGGATGTCATTTTGGAGGCCAGGAGGCCTAGCACCAGGAAAGCTTACTCAGAAAAATGGAAGATTCTGCGCCTGGAACCAGGCTCAAAGCCTTGACCCTCTTGTTCCAAACATTCCTCAGATTTTACAATACTTAACTGAGATGCTGGACAGAGGCCTTTCCTTCTCATCAATTAAGATCCACGCCTCTGCCATTTCAGCACATTACAACACGGATCCTCCTTTATTCTGACCCTGCCACCTTTTGAGCCAGCCAATTCAGCCAATCTAAAATTTTTATCATGGAAAACAGCTCTGCTCCTGGCAGTAACTTCAGCACGAAGAGTCTCAGAGCTACAGGCATTAATGGCAGTGGAACTTTTTATAATTTTTCATCAGGACAGGGTTTCTTTAAGGACAAACCCTACCTTTATGCCAAAGGTGGTATCTAGTGTGGCTCTTAACCAAACCATCCATTTGCCAACTTTTTATCCAAACCCCCAGAATAAAGGGGAGAAACTTCTGCATTCTTTGGACATACACAGGCAGCTACGCTTCTACTTGGACAAAACAAAAGCTTTCAGGAAAACTGAGCAACTGTTTGTAGCATATGCTGCAGGATCACAGGGCAAGGCTATCTCAAAGCAGACTATATCCAAATGGATAGGATAATGTATTCATTACTGCTACACACAGCATGGAAAATCAGTCCCAAATAACATTAGGCCACATTCCACCAGGGCAGCAGCCACTTCAACAGCCTTTCTCAGAGGAGTACCTACCAAGGAAATTTTGGAGGCTGCAACTTGGAGTTCAGTGCACACCTTAACCAAGCATTACCACCTGCCTCTTTTCTCTAAATCCAGAGCAGGATTTGCCACTGCACTTCTGCAGGGCCTCATAGCCAATCCTAACTCTTTATAGACCAGCCATCCAACCTTAGCCTTGGGATTCTACCCAAGTGTAATGACTGCAGCATTGTAACATGATGAACATAGTACAGTTTTGTACCTACCATAAATGTAGATGTTCGAGTGTTCACACCGCTGCAGTCCAAGTTACCCTCCCTCCATCCCCTCTGAACTAGCTGGACTTATCTATACCTTTCTTGGCAATTCACTGTGCATGTCATAGCTAAGGTGCAGGCCATGTACACATCTAACACACCTACCAATAATGCATGCTGTACATGTGCACTGATGCAGCACACACCTCACTAGTGGGATTACCAGCCTCAAACACGTGCAGTACACAGTCCATCTCAGACAACTGTGGCTACACTCCAGTGCACATTGCCCAGGCACAGCTGACATCTGCCCAACATACACAGTTACGTAATACACAGAGCAGTTGAACATGCTACATATAACAACATTCCACTCCCTTTGCTAACACACGCTACAGGGTCCTAAACCTAATCAACACATTACACAGAGCATACTGAAGGGATAGGGCCCTGTCCTGGGAAATCACCAAACTCTGGAACAGACTACCCATACATGTCAGGCAATGCTACTCATTGGCCCTCTTGACAGGAACACTTGCCAATTGGATGGGGAATGGGGAATACACCCTGTGTAGCATGTGTGTGCCACAGCCTGACAGGGGCACAGGGGAAAAACTTTAGTTGGTGGTGCATGGCAGGGAACCCCTGTGACTAGGCATATGTAGGCCCCAGGACCAATAGAACAGTACTCACTTATGAACCTCTGTGTACCACAGGCAACATCAGCCAGGGTCCAATCATGGTCAGTAATGTTCTCTACACTCACCATAGGTACAGTACAATGTTTGTGTGGTTGGTCTAATGGTACTCTACCACTCATACATGCATTACTGATGATGACTTATGTGAATATGCATCAAGCAGTCATGAAACACGTGTCCACACCTGATCCAGGAGCACACAGAGGCTGTGAGCACCAACAGAAATACACCTGACACACAGAGACACATCCAGCAATGGTGTGCACACCCATGAGGTATGGTGCACAGTACATGCCAGGGTGCTGAACGGATGCACAGCAATGCGGTGGATATGGGTGCAGTGGGCTCCAGGGAGAGGGCCATCACCTACAGACAGAAGCCATGCATCACAGCCATGTATAATGTTGGTAACGGGGATTGACTACAGTTGCACTGCATGCTATTCAGTCCCACATGTCCTGCATGCTGACGTGTGTATTCACAGGTATATGTGTGATACTGTACTGCACCATCGCCTGCTATTGTGTGTGTTATGGGGTTGTGGGAGCTGTCTGTAGGTGCTGTCTGGTGTAGTGTATGGGTTGCCATGTATGTCGACTGCATGTGTGTATGTTTGTGTGTGTGGCCATGTCTTCGTGTGTGTGTGTGTGTGTGTGTGTGTGTGTGTGTGTGTGTGTGTGTATATTTACTGCTTAGTGGTGTTGTACATGTCTTACAGTCTGTTCCCTGTTTTCCCCTCACAGGTGACAATGTGGGGCTGGGTCCCCCCTTGCAGGGAATCTGATGTCACTGATACAGACAGTGAACATGAAGATAGGTGTGTTGGAACACAGGAAGGGTCATCAGGGGCTGCAGCTGGGCCAGCAATTGACAACCCACATGTATCCACACCATCCATGCACACAGTCACACTGCCTCTACACACCTCATCACCATTTGCCCTAGCTGAGGGACAGCCTACGGTTGGCATGGGCCAGGACAGTGTGGTATCTATGGCACGTGTGTGTCAGGACACAGCAGCTATAGCCAGATGTCTGGCAGGGTATCACATAGGCAGATGTGCAAGGTTGCACGTAGGGGCACTGCTGGACATCATGCACCTGGCAAGACGTGCAACCCCTATTTCAACCAGACGCATGTTCTTGACTGTCATGTAGGCACAGGCACAAATGGAACGGTTCACCAAGCAGGCTGTAAGGGCGCAGAGGGCTCATCACACCTCTGTAACTGACAGCATCCATGACCTAGCAGGTGCCATCCGTAATTGCACTGAGGTCATGGATAGACTGTGGGATGAGACATTGGAACTCATCCAATATGTCATGTCCATGCGTCAGAACAGGGCAGGGTGGTTGCGATGGCCACGTGGGCATATGCCAGCAACTGGAGGGCACCGTGGGCGTCCAGTCACAGCCACTCCCATAGTGGCAGTACCAGCCCCAGCACTGTGGGGGGAGGCTGTCCACAACCTGTCAGAACAGACCATGTGCACGTGGCCCTGGCCAGTTCCAGGAGGGACCTGGATCCATTGGATGTCTGTCAAACATGGGGGACAGTACTCAGTCTGGCTCTGTACCTGATCCTGCCTGTAGCACCCCTGCCAGGCACAGGTCCCATGTCCGTGGCCAGAGACGGTGAACCGCAAATCCTGCCAGGTACAGTTTGTAGCTGTCCCACAATTCCCTGTATAGAGCAGCCACATGAAGGAGCTGTGTGCATGCAGACACACACACAAACAACGAACCTAGGGCAACCACATACCTGCACACACATCACCAGTGGCCCGTAACAACACTCAGCCCCCCCACACACACACATGTTGTCAATTCTATGGCTCAGCCTAGACCTCTGGCAAACCAACAACACACCCTGTGCATATGATGATACCTGTGCCACTGCCTGACATCAGTAACATTGATGCAGGGACAGGTTAACATGGTTTTGATGCACAGGGTGACTGTACAACAGTGTAGCAATGGAATGCTGTGTAGAATGTTGTCAGCAGTAAAGTGAAATGCTAATATCTTGGAAGGTGTAGCTGTGCAGCCATGATGCATCCTAGTTTTAATTAACAATGTTGTATTGTTGTCACCAGTATCTGTTAAGATTGTGTTTTGTTTGTCCATGTGCCACATGGCTGATGGGTGTAGTGGTGTCAGCAGGCCTTGTACAGTGGACACCAGTGAGTGTAGTGGGTGGTACACATGCCATGGCTGGGTATAACACACAGTTCCTTTGGATAGGATGCAGTACAGGTACACATGGAGGTATGTCCCTGTGCAGGTAACACATCTGTTGCACATGTAATCCCACCAAGACAGCATAGGCACAACCACACAGTGGTATATATGTGGTCTGCAATGTGGATGGCATTGAACATGCTAACAGCAGGGTGTAAGTCCCTCTCCCCACTCCACTGCGATCCTCACCTAAGTAACGTGTGTGCCAATGCCGGTGGCATAGCCCTACCCTTAGGGTATGAGGCGTTCATCTACTGTGAATGGTGTAGACAACAACTAACAACCTGATTATATACACTGTACAGTATTACAGACAGCTGTGTGGGGGGATAAATGCAACAGTAACTGCAATTATGGCAGTCGTGTCCACAGCAGCCACACCCAGTGAGGTGTAGCAACCCCATTAGTGCTGCACACCTCAACAGTGTGGAGGAGGGCATTGACACATCTATGACCTGTGAAGGACTGTATGCCCACGGGATGGCACCTGTGGTATGATGGCATATGCCAAGCAGTCCTGGTGGAAACATATCCTGTGAACGGAGGTAGATCCTGTAACAACTACACACATTCCTACAAGCGGGATGGTGTAGAAAAGCCTGCTATGATGTACATAGGCATTGTGCACCTCCTAACCCTCATCTACACCTGTCGTGATTGGGTTGAGGAGGTGTATGAGGTTCAGGTTGTATTCTCTGCCTTTGACAAGTCCAACATTGGCAGGGTCCCGTGTGTTGAGATAACCAGTGACATTGGCCATGGGTTCATTGATGGTATGTTCCATGTCCCTGCAGACCACGGTCATCCGGCTACCGGGTGGTAGTTCCCAGCTGACATGGTGGGTTTGTGGATGTCCTTGCCAACATTGGTGAAACCATTGTCAAGTGTAGGGCTATTGGATTGTATAAGTGATCCCAGCTACTTACTGCACCTGCCCAGGGGGTTCCCCCAACCATGACATGTCACTTGACTGTACTGCATGATATGCTAGTAATGCCAGCTTTACATCCTACAGGTGGGATGGAGTACTGTTAACGTGTGCTGCCCTTGTCATGTAGAGTCCTGCTTATGGGATCAGCTAAGGTTGGTATTGTATTGCAGGCCAGAAATATTTGGCTGGGGGATATCTATCCATGCCAGATGTATGTTGTTTGGGTCTCTCAAACCCATCAATGGTGCATGTGGACATATATGTTGTGGTTACGTTCCCAGTTCCATCTACAGATGTATGTCCATATATGCCTATATTGATATATATGTGTTCACCTTTGGCAGGTGGACAGTCATTCCTTTGAACGGCCCTTTCTGCAAACAGAAAGGACTAACCCTTCATTTCTTTCTGTACCATAATGAAGAGAACTGCAGTTCTACAGGCACCTTCACTGACACTGGAACTGCAAGTTGGAATACATATCATACTGGCGGGGTGCATGACTCCCTGTACCCCCCCTCTGAGTGGCCAGGCCCCCCACAACCACCCTACTGTGATACACGAACTCCTAGTGTGCACTACAGAGGGGATAGGCAATTATTCCCCATCCTCACTATAGTGGCATCTGCAACCAAATTGCTTAATCTGCAATGAGCGAATGCATACTGTCATTCGCATATTGCACATTCTTTGCATGTGTTTCAGGATTGTGCAATGTTAGGAACATACTATAGGCCTACCAGCCTCCGGACACATGGACTTCTTCCTGTGAAAGGTGAGCCATATATATGCTAACATATATGCCTTCTTAGTGCTGTCTATCTGTGGAAATGTGGATATATGTACAGATATATCGTTGGCTGTATGCGTATCTATGTATATCTTTATGTATTGGCTTGTGTGTGTGTGTGTGTGTGTGTGTATATATATATATATATATATATATATATATATATATATACATGTATGTGTGTGTATATATATATATATATATATTTTTTTTTTTTTATATATATATATATATATATATATATTTTTTTTTTTATATATATATATATGTATGTATATGTATATAGATATGTCTATACCTATATCTACATATATAGATATGTTATATCCATTCAGTGATGAATATATATATATATATATATATATATATATATATACATATACATATACACACATACATACATACACAAATAAATACATCTACATGGTGGAATGCATTCCCTGTAGTGTTGTATACCTGCCTTGGATGGTATGTATGTGGACACATCATGATTATGTACATCTGCCATGGCTTAGTGGTAAATTACTTTGTGTATGATGTGCAGGGTCCTGGTTACGAGCCTTGCAGAACCTATTTATTTTGTTGCTGAACAGAGCACACAAACCTGCTTATAACTGCTTTATGGTGCCTTAATCACTCTCTATCCAATGGGATGTGTTCTGGCCAGCAACAAATTAAACAACTTTAGCAAGGCTCAAACCAAGGACCCTGCACACACCCTAGTCAAACCGATGTACCACTAAGCCATGACAGGTACACAGATATTCAGTGTTTCAGAAACTTAGCAGCCAGTCCTGTCATGCAACAGTGCAGACAATGTTTACCAACATCTAGATGTCTGCATGTGTAACTATAGCGCAACCTTAACAGATACAACATACCCATATATGTATAGATACACATGTATTCAAATATATATGTTGTTTTACTACCTCTATATACATATATATCGCTAGCTATGCACATATACTTATATATCTGTTAGCAGGTTAATATATCTATATAGGTATATATGGCCATACATTTGTAGATAGCAGTTGCAGATTGACAGATACACCAATGTCCTCATGCACCGTTAATGGGGTTGAGAGGCCCCACACACTATCCGTCTTCTACAAATAGGCATCCCCCAACAGCCAAACACCTGCACCCTGCAATACGCTACCAAGTACAGTCCACCTCCCACAGGACATGTAATATGTGGAAGCCGTCAACGTCCCCAGGATACAGATACACATACATATATATGCTGATACAGATATACATATATATATATATATATATATATATATATATATATATATATATATACATACATACATACACACATGTGACTACACATACACACGCAGATATATGTACAGACAGATACGTATGTAGGAGGTGCACACAATATGGAACAGCCAGTATGTCTGCAGTTAACACCTGAACAACTGGACATTGTATGGGCTAAACATACAAATGTCAATCATTGCCTGCAACATATACCCATAGAAAGGTCATTGTATAGACACCACACACAGGTTTGCAGAAATGGGACTCTTTTAATTGTGTGTCATAACGGTCCTGTATGCCATATCATATAGATGTTCCAGTACTGACAATCATATAAACGGAGTACTGCAACTGTGAAGCAGTTACACTTGTACAGTAGTCTGGAAAAGTTCACAACTGTTGCAGTCCAAGCCAAGCCCTTTAGAATGTACAATAGTGCTGACAGACTGGGCCACAGGGTACTACACAATCAACAGTATGTACTGCATGTGTGTAGTTCAGCAGCCTCTAACTACACTCTGTACAATGTCCGTAGGAGGTAAAGACTTTGTGTGATCCAATGGGTTGTACTCGGAACATATCAAGGTATAACGCACAGAACAGTCTGTATTGCAGGGGGCAGTAGGCTTGCAGTGCCCCAAGTCATGTTAGTAGTTGCAATATAGGTGGAGTATACGGTACTGTACATCCACATACCTTGCGGCAGCTCACCCCTGATACCCCCACATTTGCAACAGCCTAGGTCTTTTATGGTGCTCCCCACCTGGACTCAATAATACAAGACCATAAACCACTGTTACATACACTAGCCCCTGCAGTGCATAAGGGCGCACATGTGTTGTGTAGGTGACTACCACACATATATGGCCCCAGCCCAGTGTATGTGCGGGGGATACAACAGCAGTGTACTAATGGCTGCAATAGCAGTGTGATATACTCACAGCCCACTACAGCACAACCCCTGACAGCATGACAAATGTGCAGGGCTTGGTATGTAGATGGGGGACAGAGGCTGGAACACAGGCATATATGTGGGAGAACTGTTGCCACACAGTAAGCAAGGTGCTGGTGTTACAGGATAGTCTGCAACATACCCTTAGTCAGGAAACTGAGGTTAGGTATAGACATGGATGTAGCCATGTACTGGTAGCACACAACACACACACACTGCCGATGTCATATCTCACACAGGGCTTGTGTAGTGGATGGACATCACATGATATGCATATCTCTGTCCAGCAAGAGGTAGGCCCACAGTAGTGACCTGTGCAGACGGACTGCATTCCATGGTACACTAATATGTACACACACACCCTGTAACACCAGTACTATGCAAAGCATCACACAACTCTACCCACAGTCTGTCTGTAGTTCCTGAACCTCCTACAAATATGTCCGCTCTGGGTGTGCATGTTCTCCTGTGGGAGGTATTGCTGCCTGTATCACTGATGCCCACACACAGGATGGATGTCCGTCACACAGGAAATGTGAAGGGACCACGGCCACATGCTGTAGGGATTTACAGTGGGTGCTTGCCATGACAGTTGTAATTCAGTGTAGTACACGTATCATTCTTATATATATATATATATGGCTATCTGGATTGGTATGTGTACATATGTTTCCACCATATATCCTGGACATGGAGTGTAGCCGTACCCCAGCCCCTACAGGCACAATGTCGTAGTGCAAGGGAATGTCAGGTATGTATAGCAGGTATATTACTAGCCTGTTGTTACTGTCATTGGATTGTCTTCACAGACATGGTGTGTGTGGATGCCAACATCTGCTTATATCATGTGTGCCATTGGCTACTGACAGACATCTTACGGACATCATTGTAAAGTACCGCTGCTAGCATGTAATGCCCCTGTGGAGTGCAGCAGAGATATTGGCCACTTTATATGGAATTTTGGACACACCCTGTACAGTCCAGAGGTATGCACATATTCCTTTAGTGCACCACATGTGTACCGGGCCTGACAATATGGATGTAGACAGCCATGTAGATGGGTATAACACAACGACTGGTATACATTTGGCACCATAGGTGTTGGAGTCACACACTCCTGTCTGGCCTGACACATACGACTGCTGGTACAGGGGTGCCATGGACACATACTACCCACTAGATATTGACATACATCTGTACAGCATCCCACTGGTCTCTCTGACATACCTGATTTTTAAGGGAGGCCCAGCAGCAGTACATCTGGCAAGTGTCTGCACATGACATCCCACTGGTTAAGTACACTATGCTGCTAGGCATGTAAAAATGCACTGTGCAGGCTACAGGCAGATTGGCACACCTCCCACATGCATGTACAGTGACATGTGGAACTGTACCTGGGGTGTCTGGCCCATGTTGTGAACACATATTATCATCAGATGTGCCAATCTTGCCCATCTCTGGCAGGAACTGGTGCTGGGCAGCAGGTTTACCCTTCACCTACATTGATGGCATGCCAACAGTGTTCCCTGATGTCAGTGTCAATCTGTCCATACAGGACATGTTGTCAGGCATGGTATGTTCGTTGTGAGTCACATGTGAAAGCACCACAGGTGGTGCAGGTGTCCTTTGGGGAACATGGTAGAGGTGCACTGTCTGCATGTACGTGCATATTGGACAGATTGGCAGGGTGACATGCTCTCTGTAGCCCACTGCTATCACTGCATAGCTACTATCAGTGGCCAATATGCAGTGTACTACCCACGTATTGCATGCTGCCTAGGCATGTGTGTTCATATGACACATGAGTTGTGTATGTGCTCTGAGTAATAGTGGGGTTGCTAACTTGAATTGTCTGGCCTTGATGTCACATGTATGGGTATGGCTTTGCACCCCAGCCTCCAAGCTAATCTACATCTCTTATCCCTGTATGGTTGACATTGTGATATATAGTAGGACCACCATAAAATAAATTAGCAAAATCCCCTCCACAATACCCACAGTTGACACACACTCACCTCTACACAGGATACGGGTTACACACACACACACACACACACACACACACACACACACACACACACACACACACACACACCTGTCATGTCTGGGAGTAGAACCCCCACCTACCTATTTTATTACACTACAGCACTACGCAGTTATAGTACACGCCACAGACATTATTGGAGTACTGTTTCCCTAAAGGTGTATTTCATAGTGAGTGACATCAGCAGAATTACCAAAGTAGGGCATTTCAACTGTACTGCAAGTGACTAGCCTAAAATGCATCGCTCCCTACACAGCCAGTGAGAGACACACAAGACATCCACAACTGACATGTGTGAGTATAGAACCCCTGATCGAGGTCTATATCACACCACAGCATAGAGCTGTTAGAGGCCGCACAACAGGCATTACTAAAGAACTTTCTCCCCAAAGTGTTACTTCACAGTGAATGACAGCAGGATTGGCAATGTAGGGCATTTGAAATGTACTGTGAGTGAGTAGCCTATGATGCATTGCACACACAAGACATCCAGAACTGCCATGAGTGGAGATTGAACCCTACCACAGTCCTACACCACACTACAGCAGTACGCAGTTACAAGGCGCTCTATGGAGATTACTGGGCTATGATTTCCCCAGAGGTGTATTTCTAGTTGAGTGACATCAGCAGCCTTGACAAAGTCAAGTATGTGTATTGTACGGGGTGTGAGTGGCCTAAAAACATTGCTACCTACTCTGTCAGACACACACACACACACACACACACACACACACACACACACACACACACACACACACACACACACCATCACATACACACACACACACACACACACACACACACACACCATCACATACACACACACACACACACACACACACCATCACATACACACACACACACACACACACACACACACACACACACACAGTTGCTAGGTCTGGGGTTAGAACACCTACCTCACTACTTTATCACACTACACCAGTACGCAGTTACAGGCATGCTAGGAGATTACTGGGCTATGATTTCCCCAGAAGTGTATTTCTAGGTGAGTGACATCAGCAGCCTTGACAAAGTCAAGTTTGTGTATTGTACTGGGTGTGAGTGGCCTGAAAAGCATTGCTCTCTATGCAGTCACACGCACACACGCACGCACACACACACACGCACACACGCGCGCACACACACACACACACACACCTACCTACCTACTTAACTATTTTATCACACTATGGCAGTACGCAGTTACAAGACGCGCTATGGAAATTACTGGGCTGTGATTTCCCCAGAGGTGTATTTCTAGGTGCGTGACATCTGCAGCCTTGCCAAAGTTGTGTATATTAACTGTACTTGGTGTGAGTAGCCTAAAAAGCATTTCTCTCTAAAACAGCCAGAGACCGAGAGATGCACACATACTCACACAGTTGCCAAGTCTGGGGTTAGGACTGCTACCTAACTAGTTTATCAGTACAGCAGTACACAGTTATGGGACGTGCCATTGGGATTACTGAGATACAGCTCCACCAAAGGTGTATTTCACATTGGATGACCTCAGCAGGCTTGTCATGATACTGCTATGGGGAGGGCTGTGTGTGCATGGGCCCGTAACGCATTCATGTTGGGGTTGACATTCCACATGCAGGCACACACAGGGTCGTATGCCACAGGTACGTGTATACAGCTACTAGGTGACATCTTCCTTGTACAGTCATGTTGCACAGCTGGCATGTGCAACATGCTGTCATTCTGACAGATACTGGTGGCTAGTATCTGCAGTGAGTGACACCTGCACCTCATGTGTTTAGGGCCCTTTGGCTGTGTGCTGGGTGGGACAGGCCCAGATGTCTCCTTGTCACGGTCACCCTTTTCAACACATCTATGTCGGTCTACCTTTGGCTTATTATAGTGTGTTGTCCTTACATATATGTCTGGATTCCTATCCACTGTGTATGCAAGGCAGGAGTGGTGCATATTGACATGTGTCTGCACTGAGAACTGCAACTGCCAGATATGTCTGGTCCACTGTTGTTTGCTGACATGGCCTTCTTGTGTTTAAGTGTGTGAGCATGCCCAGTATACCATCTATATTGCATGTGTGGATCAAGTCCAGGTGGTTTGTACTGCGGTGCTGACCTTTGTGCTGTACACCAACAGGTAGCATGCTGTGTCTGCAGGGTATACATCAGTCACTTGGCATTGACTGCTGCTACATTTCTGATTAGTGGGGGGGGGGACACACCAAACCGTTTCTACATTTCTACACAGGGGTGGGGGGCACACCTGACTGTTACCATGAGTGTACATGGGATGGTGGGGCACACCTTACACTTTTACACAGTTGCTAGGACTGTACTGGTATGTCGGGTACACCATTTCAGTCTGTAGTCTTGCCTATCACGCTGGCTAGAGGCATACCAGTGTACTACAGATCATAGATTTCACTCCCTACATATTAGTTTCTAACATCCTAGCTTCACAACTGATATCCAACTGGCTGGCCTGCTGTAGTCTGTCTGTGTAGGGCTGGGGTAGGGGTTACACATGGGGCTCATTCAGAGGCCATAATACAGCATTTGTTTGTGTTTTTTTTTCTACACCTATCCTGCTGGCTGTGACTGTTGTTGGGTATGTGCCCCCACCCCCCGACTGTCATGTGTGAGTCACTTATCTTGTGGGTGTCCCAGTATTGAGGGTGGTGATGCAGGGCTGCCTATGTCGGTTGCACATACTACACTCTCTATACATGGTTGAGCACAGGTAGTGTCATGTTTGGCATCCCTTTTACTGTATGTGCGAGTCGGAGAGAGGTGTCATTCACTGGGTCCTACTGTGTCAGTGCATGTGGTATGTGTTGCCTCTTGGCCAAGGCCAGGGCATACTAGGCACACCTCATTCTGCCTACTGGAGCAGGCTCAGGTTATTCCTCCTCTGAGTCACTCTGCGCCTGTGCAGGCCTTGGCACTGGTGGGGGGGGCTGTGTGGCCCTGCCCGGTGCTGTTCCTGCTGCAGCTGTTTCCGCAGGATCATATTGTGTAGCATGGCACATACAAGTACAGTTTGGGTACATGTAGTTGGTGAGTACTGCACGGCTCCACCGGATGTGTCCCGGCACCGGAACCATGACTTGAGCATCCCAAACACATGCTCTATTATGATTCGTGTTTGTGCATGTGCATCATTATGGAGTTCTTGTTCGGGTGTGTGTGCATTTCTGATAGGTGTCATCAGCCATGGCTTTAGTATGTATCCAGCATCCCCCACTAGGTGACCATGTGGGATGTTCCCATTGGCAAATATCTGGTACAGCTGCATCAGATGCCAGATGTGGGAATCGTGGTAGCTTCCAGGGCAGCCAGCACACACATTCATTATTATGCCCTGGGCATCGCACATGACCTGGCAGTTGATGGAGGGGAAGCCCTTGCGGTTGATGTAGACCCTACCCCGCTCACCTGGTGGTGCTTTAATGTGTATGTGCATGCAGTCTATTGCACCCACTTCCTCAAGGTATTCTGCTATCTGGTGGAAGAGACGCATATTTCTGGCCAACGCCTCACGGGTGATGGGGAAATATACATGCTCACCGACATGTGCTGACATGGCATCCAGGAACTGATGGAGTACCCTGGATGCTGATGCCTGTGAAATCCCCATCATATCCCCAGTTGGCCTTTGGAAGGTACCTGTAGCTAGTTTTCTTAGACCTACACATACCTTGGTATCCACTGGGATGGGTTCCCCTCTTTTAGTTCTGTGTGTGACGCGTGGCCGGCACAGCTCAACATTTTGCTGTAGGAGGTCCCCATCCATCCTATAGCGCTCCACTATCTCCAGCTCATGTAGCCCTTGATAGGTTACCCTGGGTCTGTACACTCTTCTCCGTCTCCTGACTGTGGGTTGCTCAGCAGCATTCACATCCTCACCACCCTCAGCCTCTTGCACATGCTGGTTTATAATAGCAAATGCAGCCCCTTATATTTTTTCTCTTGCTTTCGTTTTGTAAAATTTTCCCATCTGTATACACCGGTGGTGCAGGGTTTTTGGGAAAAACAAGGGGGAAAGGTGTTTGCATAGTTTATAGTGGTGTGCTGGGCTGGGCTGGTCTGCTGCCTGTGTAATTGGCTGATTTTGATACATTTCACCTGTCAGCTAAGCTAATTCTTCTCGATTACCTTCCTAGTGCTGTTTTCCCTTCCCATTGCCTCATTGTTTAAGCCTGTGTGCTCGTGGCATAAACAGAGAGCTCATATGTGCACAGAGCTGCTTTTTCCTGGTTTAACTTCCTTTTTCTTCCTGTAGGTCCTGTTGCGTGGCGCGCACACCCGCTTACACTTTGTAAAGTGTGCTAGGCAGGTTTAGACAGACCCCTGGCTTAGCTGTGCTAACCTAGGAGCAATCTCAAGCCACAGGTCTCTAGTCCACTTACAGTATGCCTTACACCCTCCCCCCATGATGTCACCTATATCCTAGACTTGCACCCAGCTATTTATACTCTTACACTCTTGGGACCTGCCTCACACCCTGGGAAAATCATGGATTCACTAACCTTTCCCCTCATTTGCATAGGATTGCCTATTAATGCATAGTTACATGTCCCACACTGAGCCCCCCCCCCCCCCCCCCCTTAGCAACCACTACTCACTGGGCAGGTTGTCTTTTGCCTGCCACTGACTTGCATGGCAGAATACTGATTTTAGTTAGAATGCTTATTTTAGGTTTATTTTATTGATTTCCCCCCGATCCCGTTTGCGCGTCGCTGCCCTATACTTAACCAGGCGAGATCGGCGTAAAAAAATTAAAAGTTGTTTTTTTTTTTATTTAGTAAACATTTTCAATGCCAATGGCCTTCTACTTGGCCATTGGCATGCTTCCTCAGTAATATGCAGCCTTTATTTGGAGCTGTCATAGCTCCGTTTTGTGGTTTGCAGAAGTGTACTCGGTTACTAACCGAGTACATTTCTGCAGACTGCACTCGTCCTGCACTGACAGCTGACAGCTTCCTGGATTACATATTACCCTCATTTGCATGTTTTTTACCTGCAAATGAGGGTAATTTGCATACAGGAGCTCAGTCCGTGCAGGATTAGCCTAAGAGCTCATGTGCACTTCCCGGGAGCTCGTTCCTGGATCGCACGTTGGCCATATTGCCGAAAATAGCTCTTAAACTAATCCTGCATGCTATAAAGGGCTTCGGAAATCCGGGGGTTAGTTTTTTTTAAGTGTTATACTGTTAAATATTGCTTAGGTAGCAGTTTAACTAATTATTGGCCATGTGATTAATTGTAACTATATAAACCTGTAGATGTGGGTAGGACTTCCTTTTGTTATTCTGATAAAGTGCCATTGTTTTATTCAGGAGGAACGAAAAGTTTTTCACTTTAAACATGGAGAAATAAGAAGTTTTTATACTAGTCAATAAAGGATTTTATTTATCAGTGTGCTCCAGTGGTTTGCTGCATTCATTCCTTCAGCACTGGTGCAGTTTTTGAGTTGTCCACCAGTGCCTGTTCTGTGAAGGAAACCAGTTCCTTTGCATAACATTATGTTATAATTTCAGAAAAGATGTCTGTGTTTATGTTAACAGTGCAAACATAAGAAAAAGTAGCTTACGCATCTCTTCTAGCCCAGTCACTCTCACGTCTATGGTATATAAAACATCAGACTTGCAAACCAATGACTGACTGCAAGATAACATTGTATATTTCCTTAATGGCATTCTGTGGCACCACTTCCCTAGCATCTGGAAGGGGCATTTAATGATCCTTATAACAGAGCAAGAAGTAGAAGAATACTATGCATTTTTGTATTGAAAAATGTACTACAAAGCAATTTGCCTTAAGATTTTTGGTGGATCCAGGTTACCTCAGATACCTACAAACTGTCTATTTTTAGGCAATGCCAAACTGAAAGTACTTCCAACATAGCAAATCAAAACCAAAACAATCTAAAGGTGTTACTGCTCAATACTAGGAGTCTAAACAAAACACTCCACTTCCTACAAGCCCTCCTCACCCTAGAGAATGCTGACATATATGCGGTCATTAAGACATGGTTTACAGCCAACGAGAGCTCACCGGCAGTGAAAAGCTGTAATGCTTTCCTCACATTTAGACCAGCAACGACATAGGCAAGGACTAAAGCTGGAGGTGGCTCAGTTTACATCAAAGATAAATGTACCTCAAGGCTGGACAAACAGGACAATGCACTTTAGCTTCACCATGTTCAAATCACCATAGGCAAAAATCCCATACCATTTTCTTGCAAGCTTTAGATCTGCCTCTGTGACTCAGGAAATGCATAACATGTATTTAAACTTATTGGAAACACTCACCATCAAACCCAATACCATATTCATGCAAGACTATAATTACCCCCTCTTAACTGGGAATCATATACAACACCAAATGTAGAGGCACAGAGATTGCTGAATTTTGTAAACACGAACGCCCTGGACCAAATTGTCGATACACTGACCAGGAGTGGAAACATACTAGATCTGGTCCTCAGTAATATGGGAGAGTGCTACACACCCCATAATGTAATGTCTTCTCTGGTAAGGTCAGACCACAAAGTGGTCACCTTTGAAGTAAAAATAAAACCTGGAACCCCAGCTGTACCTGGAATATTCAGGAACCACCCTAAGACTAACTTCCTACTATTAAGTGATAACCTGGCAAAATTTCAGGCCCCCATAAACACTGAGAACATGCTGCCTACATGGGACTGTTCACAGAATCCCTATATAGGCATGTTAATAGCTGCACAGAGGCAGCTGTATCCACCAGGGAGAAGTTCAGAACTAACGCAAGCAATCCACCCTGGTGGAATCACAACATCAGTAGGCTGTATAACAGAAGGAAGAAAATCATGACAAAAATTAGGAGTTGTAGTACCTAGCAGGATAAAAGCACTCTCATCAAACTAAACAAACAACTCGGAGGACAAATAAAGTCTGCCAAAGCCAGATTTGAGATACATTTGGCCTCCCAGACCACGGACAACCACAAGAAGTTATTTAGCTATTTTTGCAACCTCAGAGACGTTGTTTAATTGTGTGCAGAGCTTGTTGTTAATGGAGCCACCTATACTATACTGAGCCAGAAGATATAGCAAATCTACTGCCCAATATATTCAGTTCCAAATTTACCCCCATCTCCCCAACCTTCCCTCAGGATATAATGTCAGATATAACCCCTACTGTCACTAAGAAATAGATCTTTAATGCTGTCTGTAAGGTCAAGAACACTGCATCAGTGGACCCAGAAATTATCCCAGAATACCTTTTTTTTAATTTCTCCAAGTCTTTTGGGTTTCCAGTACCATGCCGAGAATGGGTCCCATTCCTAAGTCAAAGTACGATTAAAGTTCAGGAAATTAGTATTGTTTCAGTCTTTGATATTAGCCAGTAGTGCTCTTCGCAGTACCCGCAGTGTGCCTAGTAATGACTCCTCCTGCAATTTGTATGGAGTTGCATGTATTGGTAACATATCTAAATATGATTGTAGATTCTTTTTCATAAGACCCATTTCTCCTACTGCTATTGGAACTGTCTAGGTATCTTTCTTCTACATTGCCCTCATTTCTCCCTGCAAATGTTGATATTTTATGACTTTGTGTCTCTCAGTACACAAGGCACACTAGTCACTGGGTGAAGCGATTTCAATGTTCAGTGCTACTTTTGTTTTCTTTTCATGGACCACTATGTCTGCTTTTCTCGCATATATCTTTTAAACTGTTGGTAATGGGTGATCCCATGTGATGTAGACGTCATCATTTTCTATGATGCTTTGTGGCTGGATGTTTCCAGTGTTTTTCAACTACTTCAGTATTACAGTGTTTGCACAATCCCCAGTGCAATAGTCTTATCTTCCTGCTTAGTCTAGCATCTGTCGACATCAATTCCGGTGTATAGTTTATACTTCATTGGAAGGCAAGTTATTGGTATATAATTTTTAGGATAACTTGCAGCTTCACATTTGAGTAGGAGCATTATTATGCCTTTCAGTATACAGTCTGTCTTCCATTAGTATGTCACAACCAGTAACAAGGTGTGCAACTGTTTCCAATTCTCTTTTACAAAACCTACATTTGTCTGTCTCTCCCACATGTTCAATGGATTTTGTAAGCCAAAGTGCATGTAGCCCACTGTCATGAGCTGCCAGTATTAACATTTCATCTTTTGGTTTGAATTCGACTCTTCTCAACCATTCCTGAGTTTGATCCTGATTAACATGAGTTTTTTCCAGACATTTTCTATACTTGCAACTATATTTATGCATTTTCCACATTTCTTTCCTCGCTGCCTGCTTTTTATCTACTTCTGGTTTGGTTTCCGTTCTGGCTTGATGCAATATGCTTCTGCTAGACTAAGCAGTAAGTCATCTTAGATTTATTTTCCTCGCGTTTCAAAACTTTCACTACATTTGGGTCTTGTGAAGTCAGCAGATATGTATGGAGTCCCGCAATTGCAGATCTATATATGTAATCAATTTCAAGGAGGCCCATACCTCCTTTGGAATGGAGAATATATAATCTTGGTATGCACTGATTTTTATAAATCATTTGATGAGCATGAAGCATCCTTCTTGTTTTCCTGTCTAATCTGTCCAATACATTTTGGAGCCAGTCAGTCACTCCAAAAGTGTAAGTTTGGACAGGAAGAGCAAGTTGGTTTATAATTTGAATTCTGTTCCTAGATGTCAACGCTGTTTTCAGGATTAATTTAAGTCTTCTAAAATATTCCTTACTAAGTTTTATTTGAATTTGTTCATGATTTATTGTTGATCCTTCATCAATTCCCAAATACTTATGCACTCCCTGTTGCTCAAGTTCTTTTATAGCACATTCTTATCCCAAACTGATATTTTTTTGGTGCTGCAGTTTTCCTGCTTTAAAGGTTGTCTTTGCACAATTATCAAGACCAAATGACATTTTTATATCATCTGAAAATTTTTGACTACTTGCAGTTGTGCTTTCAGTTCCTTATCTGATGAGCTATACAGTTTTAAATTATCGACAAAGAGAAGAATAGAGGTCTTTATACTTTGTTGTCTTCTAGGAGCCAAATTATAGCCATGGCCTAATCTGTTAAGTAGACAGCTTAATGGGTTAAGGGCAAGACAGAATAGCAGTGGTGACAGGGAGTCACCCTGGAATATCCTCCTCTGAATTTTTATTCCTGGAATAATAATTTGCCCCTTATTATGGCTTAATTGCAAAGTGGTCTCCCACTGTTTCATGGTCACTGTAATGTAGTCGATAAGTGTAGGTTGTAGCTTATATATTTTTAAGCACTGTTTTATCCATGAATGTGGGATACTATGAAATGCTTTTTTGTACTTAATACATCCTATACTTAAGATTTTCCCCCTTTTTTTTTACAGTTCTTCATTATGACGTTATTTATTATCAGATTTGTTCCATATTATTTTCTTTTATTACCCTTTTTTGTTCTATTGCCATGAGTGAATTTTCTTCTAAATGACTATAAACTCTTGTCAACATCAATTCCTATGTATAGTTTATACGTCATTGGAAGGCAAGTAATTGGTGTATAATTTTTAGGATAACTTGCAGCTTCACTTTTGAGTAGGATCATTGTTTTTCCTGTTGCTAACCAGGTTCTGTTTGGGGTGCGCATATAAATAGTTCTTACTTATGGCAAAATTTTCATGCAAGGATGTTAATACTTTTAGCCATAATTTAGGTACTGCATCTGGGCGTGGTGTTTTCCAATTGGAGGCTTTTCTTAACTTTATTTCAATCTCACTGGCTATTACTTCATCCCATTTCATATCCTGTACCTTTGAATTTCTTATTCTTTCTTTTACTTCTTCTATCCATTTAGCATCGTTGTTATATTCCACAGGGTCTTGGTAGATATTTCTAAAAAATGTATCTATTTCTTCTTTTTTGTGTGATCTTTCAATTCCTTTTGCCTTGTTTCCCAGTTCTCTATAGAACTTTTTGTGGTCATCAATAAATTGCTTATTTTGTACTTTTACTTTATATTTATCTGTGTAACTTCTAAGTTTTTCTGCCTGTGCTGAGACTTTTAGTTTATTATTTGCAATAGTGCAAGACAGAGCTTGATCCTTTATAATACTGTACATTGCTCTTATCACGTCTATCTTTCTAAGTATTTTTGTTGATCTGTTCCCTCTTCTGTACTCTTGTAATTGTGACACTTCTTGTCTTAATTGCTTTATAGTTTACTCAGTTTGATACTTCCATATGGTATTCAGTTTTTGCTTCCTTTCCCTTACTATCCTGTGTTCTTGTGGTAGAATTTTATTTGTTATTAATTTAACTGCACAGTAATGTATCCTGTTTACTTCAGTTGTACCTCATGGATCTCTATGGACAGTCCTAATTACTGTGTTCATTTGTTTTATCAAACTTCTGACTTTTTGGGTTTTATTGGCCTTCTGCATTCTTATTTCTTTCACTGATCTTTATCTATCTATCTATCTATCTATCTATCTATCTATGTATCTCTATTAAATCAAGCAACTATTTTAGCTCATTTTTTTCTAAACTGAGGGCACATTTTTTGTTCTCAATTTCCTGTGGGTATTCTATAGAGAGTTCTATAGCATTTCCTGTGGCACGTTGTCTTCAACTTCATCCGTTGATGTCATATGGGAACCTCACTGGGCTTATCATTCCTCAACATTGACTGCGCCAAAGTTGCCACAGTTTCCTGTTCCTATCTTTGCCGACCAGCTTCAAGTGAATGTTTATACTGGTTTCCTGTGGAAGGCTCCAAAATATCTTCATATGGCAACTGCTCAGTTGCTTCCTTTTCCATCCTGCTGTGGTGCTTTCTGAGTTAGATTTTCTACACTGAATCCTTCGCTTCACAAGTACTCCATAACCTCAGTTTTCATTTCTTTAACTTCTTCATTACTAATACTCTTTTCTACTTTTCCTCTTTGTTTTCTTATTTTTTCATATTTTAAAGTTTTCCATATCTGGATTATTTTGCTTGTATTTCTCTTCAAATAACTTTGGTGCTGCTCCTTTTGTATCAATTAATTTTGCTTTTTCATTTGTATAAATATTACACTGTATTAAATCTCTTTTTCTTTCCCATGTCTGCATTTCTTCTTCAGATGTCTCCTAAACTTCCTGTTTATCCTACCTTTGGGGACTCATTCCATCATGCTGTGATGCAACCTGTGTTAGACCTTCTACACCAAATCCTTCACTTCACAGGCATTCCATAACTTCAGCTTCTATTTTTTTAACTTCTACTTTACTAATTGTCTTTTCTACATTCCTTCTTTGTGATTTTTTTTACTGTGAAATTTTCCATATCTGGATGCCTTTGCCTGTATTTTGCTTCGAATATCTTTGGGGCTGCCTTTTTTGTATTGATTAATTTGCCTTTTGACTTTGCATAAATATTGCACCATATCAAATCTCTCTATGTTAAGTTGTCTATCTCGCCTTCATTCTTGCTGGATGGGTTCGGAGCCGACCTCGGCTCCGACTCGGCCACTCTAAAAGCTCGAGAGTTGGTTCCACCGGCTCGAGGCTCCCCTTATATCCCACAATGCTAGGCGAGAGTTACCTCAGATCTCGTTTGCCGCTACAGCTTCGAGGTTGGTTGTTTCTACCGGTTCTTGGTGAGTACTATTTCTTGTTGAAATTAGTCTTTAAAAAACCCTTTAATTTACTTAGTTTAGTGTAGTTTAGAAAACTTTTTATTCCCTTCCAAAAAATTTCCGTTTCTTTTCCTCAAGAACCTTAGGTTCTTCCCTTGGGCCTATAGGCCTTTCCTTCCCTAGTGGAGTGTGTGTGTATTATTTTAGTTTAAATTACTAGTACTGCTTTTTATTATAATTAACCTGACAGGGTGTAACTAGTGTGTTTGTGTGCGTGTTTGTGTACACCTGTTCAGATAAAAACGTCTAAAGAAGCAAAGGTCTCCGGATTCAAGAAGTGTGATGCGTGCTGTCAGAAAATGTCTCTGACAGACGCTCACACTTCTTGTGTCTATTGTCTGGGGCCTTTGCACCTGCAGGACTCCTGTGCTGTGTGCCATGGCTTCAGCCCCAGGGTCCTGCAGGAAAGAAAGAATAAATTGATTCTTAGAGGCTTACTCAAGCCAGAGGATTCCCTGTCTGTCTCAACAGGGAGGCCTCTAAGGCATCTAGGTCTTCGGCTCCGGCTACTGAGCCGAGACCTAAGGTTTCTCAACCTTTGCCTTCATCGGCTCCGGCTGGAGCCGATAAGTCTCAGTCCACAGTTTCTGTGGCCCCTCGGCTCGGCCGGAGCCGAGGTAGTAAGTTCCGTGTCGGCTCCGACCAGACCTTTGGAGCCGACAATTAGGAAGAGGTCCAGGTCACCATCTCTTGGCTCCGTTCATTCGGCTCCAGGATCTCCCCTGCTGTCTGAACGGAGCCAAAGATCTCACTCCTCTAGGTCATCGAGGCTGTCGGATCATGACCTTCAGAGGGTAGTGAGTCGACTACTTAAGTCCGAGGCATTGGCCCAGATGCTTCAGAGCCCGACTCATCAGTCGATGCCTGCCCCGGTCCATCAACATATTCCTTCTTCGACTCTCTTGAGCTCGGAGCCGGGTCGTGTCGGAACCGAGACTGTGATTGCGTCGGAGCCGATACAATTGTTTTCGGCTCCGTCGTCGGCTCCGTTTTCTTCCTTGGAAGAATCTCGGCGCCGGACTTCCCTCGTCGGCTCCGAGGGGGTGAGTGGCATCGGACCCTTGTCCTACCCCCCTCTCCCTCTCGGTGCTTCGGCGCTGGTGAGTTCGGCTCCGACATCGGCCTCGGAGCCATCACTGTCGGTGCCAAGGGGGGTTCTTAGCTTCTCGGAGCGGGGACCTCTGGCTCTGCCTGACAGGGGTGCATTCGAGGTCATGCGGAGTGTGTTAGAGCCTGGCTCTACTCCACAGTCGGCTCCGTCCGCCCCTCCCTCTATGGTGCCTCAGGCTAAGTCGACTCACTCCCTCATCCCGGACCGCAGAGAGCCAGCTCCTCAGGAGCCCCCTGTGGGTATTTCATCCTCTTCCGAGGCCTCTCCTGATTTGGCAGAAGAGCCCCCTCGGAAGAGGAAGTGTAAGAGGAAAAACATTGACTCACCTGAGTCCATCACGTCAGACACAGATTTGGATGATTCTGAGGGTTCCCCCCGTTCCCCTTCTGAAGATGTCTCATTTGCAGACATTCTGGAGATCCTGAAACAGAGGGGAAATTGGCCAGCCCTCAACCCTTCGGAGGACGAATCTGTGTATCTTGAGGCGTTTGGCTCTCGTCCTTCCACCTCCTGGGTGTCCCCTCCCCTCGACCTCCTCATGCAGGTGGTTGCTAAGAAGGCATGGACGGCTCCTGATTCAGTGGACCCCACTCCCAGGAGACCCTCTAAGTTCATAACAGCTCCAGCAGACAAACAATTTTTAACAAAAGGAGTTTCTGTGGATCTATGGTGGTAGCTGCTGCCACTAAGAAGGAGCTAGCTGATCCTTCAGTACCTGTCCATCCACCTAACAAGGAATCTAGGTCCATGGATAGGTACGGGAAGCGGATGTTCTCGTCAGCGACATTTACCATGCGTTCGCTGAACTACCTGTGCCATTTTACTCGTCTTCAAAGGGACTTGATCAAGGAAGCGAGTGAAATGTTAAAGGATCCTACAGCTGCGGGTTTCAAGATAAGATGAACACGCAGCTGGCTACCCTTAATTCCATAACCAACTCCTCCATGCGCCTTCTTTCTTACGCGGCTGATGGAGCGAGCAGAGCCGCAGGGACAGGTGTGGCCTTACGTAGGCATGCCTGGATGCGGCTATGCAATTTTGCGGACCCTTTCAAGACGTCTTTCACGAACTTCCCTTTTGATGGATCATCTCTCTTTGGTCCTCAAGTGAAAGAAACCTTGACTAGGTGCGAGACTGATGGCAAGACCCTTTCTGCCGTCGGAGTCCGTTTTTCTACTCCTTCCAGGCCTTACCCCAAAGGCCAGAAGGGTGGAAAGATGTGGTTCCGTAAACAATCTCAAGGGACTTCGCCTGACGCACAGAGTCGTTTTCCCACTAGAGGCAGAGGTGGGAATAACAATGGTAGACGTCGCCCTAGGGGCAGGGGGGGTCCGCAGAACCAGGGCAATCGGGAAGTCTTCCCTGACAAGCCCTTTCAGCATCCCTGAGGTGTTGCCCGACTGCCCATCTTCGGAGGCAGTCGGGGGAAGATTGTCACTGTACCCAGAAGCCTGGCTATCCCTGACTCAAGACAAATGGTTACAGTCCATCATTTCCGAAGGCTATTCTATCCCCTTTCTTCGCTTTCCAAATCAGTCAAAAAAATCCCTTCCAGATGTTCCACCCGCTCAAAGCGATCTAGCAGTTTTGGAAATTTCAAAACTGCTTGCAAAAAGAACAATTCAGCCAGTTCCAGCAGACCAGCAAGGATCCGGAATCTACTCAAGGTTCTTTTTAGTTCCAAAGAAAACAGGGGACTGGAGACCAATTTTGGATCTCAGTGTCTTGAACAAATTAGTCAAGAAAACAAGATTTCGGATGGTCACGCTGCAATCCATCCTTCCCCTTTTGGGCAAAGGAAACTGGATGTGCTCTATAGACCTTCGGGATGCGTACTATCACATAAAGATGAACAGACGCTCCAGAAGATTCCTCCGCTTCAGGCTGGGATCCAGTCATTTTCAGTTCAGGGCCCTGCCCTTTGGTCTCACCACTGCCCCCCAGGTGTTTACCAAATGCATGGCAGTGGTAGCTTCTCACCTGAGACGACAAGGATTCCAGGTGTTTCCATATTTGGACGACTGGCTCCTCACAGCTCCCACCAAGCATCTCCTTCTGATGGCCAGAGATTACACTTTTCGCGTTTGTCAAAAGCTGGGTATTTCAATAAATTGCGAAAAGTCTGTTTTGTCGCCTTGTCGTACTATTACCTACATAGGCGCAAATCTAGATACGATAAACATGTCTGCAAGGCTAACACATCAGAGAATATCAGACATTCACAAATTGGTATCACTCCTTCTCAACAACAACAGAATCAAAGCCAGGTTAGTTCTAAAGGTGTTGGGAATTATGGCAGCGGCCATACCTCTCCTTCCATTAGCCAGATACCACATGTGGATCCTTCAGTGGATGCTTTTTACTCAATGGTCATACCAGGAACTTCCAATGTCTCACACCATTATGATCATGCAAGCGTGCAAAAAGCATCTCATGTGGTGGATGTCTTCCCCCCAGCTCCTGTCGGGAAGACCCTTTGTTCCACCTCCTCCGGTTGCTACACTGACAACGGATGCCTCCCTGATCGGGTGGGGGGGGCATTATCAGGGCAGGACAGTCCAGGGCACATGGCAACCAAACGAATGCCACTTGCACATAAATGTTCTGGAGATGAGAGCAGTGCTTTTAGCGTTGCAAGCCCTTCAAGACTCTCTTCCCTTGGGAACAATTGCAATCCAGACAGACAATATGTCTGTAGTGTGGTACATCAACAAACAAGGCGGAACCAGATCATACCCCCTGTGTCGAGAAGCACTCAGACTGTGGCAATGGGCGATTTCTTCTCAGCGGTTTCTGATAGCAACGCACATCCCCGGGAAGTCCAATCATATTACGGACAAGTTGAGCAGAGCTATTCTCATGCCTCACGAGTGGTCTCTGAAAGACTCTGTAGTGAGAGAATTTTTTCTCAAGTGGGGTCAGCCTTGCTACGATCTTTTTGCTACTCCCCAAAACAGCAAGTGCAGAGAATATTTCACTCTATTCCCTTTACCAGGCCAACCCAGCAGAGACGCTCTAGTCCAAGTTTGGCCCCGGGGACTTCTGTATGCATTTCCTCCTTTCCCACTGATCTCTCAAGTAATACAGAAAGCTATCGCTCAGAAGGCCTCATTGATCCTCATTGCTCCTTACTGGCCTCGACAAGTGTGGTTCCCCTTTCTACATCGTTTTCTCTTGGAGCGACCGTGGAATCTGGACCTAGTTCCAGATCTTTTGATCCATCAGTCGGGTCAGTTTCATCGCTCCTCCCTCTCTGAACCTCACTGCTTGGTTCCTCCAGTTCCAACCGTAGCCAGGCTTCCTCAATTATCTCACTCTGTTAGAGATATATTGATAGCTTCCCATAAATCTTCCACTCGAAAGATTTATTTGAGTAAGTGGAAACGCTTCTCATATTGGGCACAAGGAAAGGACATAGATCCTTTCACCGCTTCCATCCAACTAGTCCTTGATTTTCTAGCTGAACTCTTCCATGCAGGTTCATCTCCTACTACACTTAAAGTTCAATTGGCAGCTATTTCTAACTTTCATGTGGGTATTTCTGAATCTGCCCTAATGTCCCACAAACTCTGCAAAGCCTTTTTGAAAGGAGTTTTTCTTCTCAGACCTCCTATAAGAAATCCTCCTTCTCCTTGGGACCTAAATTTAGTTCTTGCTTCTTTGATTCTTCCCCTTTCGAACCTGCAGCTTCCTGTTCTTTAAAATTGTTATCATGGAAAACTCTTTCTGGTAGCTATTACATCAGCTAGAAGAGTTTCAGAGCTTCAAGCACTCAGCTGTCGTCCTCCTTATCTTTTGTTTCATAAGGACAGAGTATCCTTACGAACTAACCCGTCCTTTTGCCTAAAGTGGTTTCGACATCAAATCTGAATCAATCCATTGATCTACCAGTCTTTTTCCAGAATACTCCAATAGGTCTGAACAAAATTACACTGCCTGGATGTTCACCGTCAATTGAGGTACTACTTGGATAGAACTAAACAGTTCAGAAAATCTGATCAGCTGTTTGTCTCCTATGCGGAGAGCAGAAAGGGACTTTCAGTTTCAAAGGTATCATTATCCAGATGGCTAACATCATTGATTTCCCTTGTATATGAGATTAGACATCAAAAGCTGCCTGATAAACCTAAGGCTCATTCCACCAGAGCTTTGGCTACTTCTTTAGCTTTCCAAGACAGACTGCCTATTGACACCATTTGTGCAGCGGCTACTTGGGCTACTCCTCACACTTTCATTTCTCATTATAAGTTGGATTTAGCTTCTAGGCATAGAGCTAACTTTGGTTCCACTGTTCTCAGGAGTCTGTTCCGTTAGGCCACCCGGGACAAGGTGCTAGGGACGGTCCCATCCAGCAAGAATGAAGCGAGATAGACAACTTAACATATAGAAGTTATGTTCTTACCATAACGTTCCATGTTAGTTGTCTTCTTCGCCTTCTTCTTCGGCCCCACCCTCCTTCCCCTGGCCTGGACAGACCTAGAGGAGTTGTGATTGTGACCTCTCTTTCTACCACCTCTTTCTTAGACATATGCTATTATGCATATTTCCTGGTTCAGGATGTAGGTCACCCTTCTTTCTTCCTGTTGTTAGAGGTGGACTCTTTTTTACAGTTAGTCTGTTACTTTTATAAGCTGGGGTTAGCTTACAAACGAGATCTGAGGTAACTCTCGCCTAGCATTGTGGGATATAAGGGGAGCCTCGAGCCGGTGGAACCAACTCTCGAGCTTTTAGAGTGGCCGAGTCGGAGCCGAGGTCGGCTCCGAACCCATCCAGCAAGAAGAAGGCGAGAAGAAGACAACTAACATGGAACGTTATGGTAAGAACATAACTTCTATTTCTTTCCCATGTCCATATTTGTTTTTTATATTTTTTAAAAATCTCTAGGTTTTTGTTGTTTATGTTTTCGCACTTCCTCAGATGCTTCTTTTTCCAAACAGATCAAACTTTCTTAATCTGTTTAATGTTTTTCACAAATATGTTGTATTAATATAGACAATTTTTTATTTAAGGCTTCTGACAGTTTTTCTTGTTTTCCTTTCTCTTACTTTCTCCAAATATTTTGGGTTTCTTATACCATGATGGGAGTGGACCCCATTCCTAAGTCAAAGTATAATTAAAGTTCATGAAATTAGTATTGTTTCAATCTTTGATGTCAGCCAAAAGTGTTCTTCGCAGCACCCGCAATGTGCCCAGTAATGACTTCCCATCAATTTGTATGGGGTTACATGGATTGGTAACATATCTAAATATGATTGTAGATTCTTTTTTATAAGACCTGTTGCTCCTACTACTATTGAAACTGTCTGAGTATCTTTCTTCCACATTGCTCTTGTTTCTGCCTGCAGATTCTGATATTTTATGACTTTGTGTCTTTCTGTACCCAACACACTTTAATCACTGGGTGTGGTGATTTCAATGATCAATGCTTCTTTTGTCTTCTTTTCCTGGACCACTGTATCTGGTTTTCTAGCATCTATATTTTGTACTGTTGGTAATGGGTAATTCCCATGTGATGTCCACAGAGGTTCCTTATTAAAATAATATAGGGCATAAGTAACATGTCCTATGCAGACTGCCTCTAGGTACTTGCCCTGTATTCTGTCTGCTACAGGTTGTTGAGGGGAGATCTATGCCTGGCATACAAGGCATTGTCAGACCCCGACCTGATGGACCTTCTGCATATCCACAAAACAAATAGCACTAGAATTAACCATTCTAATGACTTACCTGCTGGAGAGACAAGTAAGTATCCCGGAGACTACCCCTTCTCTGGAACAGGCTCCTCATCCATGTGAAGCAGAGTTCTTCCCTAATCCAGTTCAAGTGTAATTTGGATGATTGGTTGTGGAACAGGAAATTCATCTCTGGTTTGGCACCTATGTCTCTAATGGACACAGGCCTGTAAATGATTCATCACCCAGGCCTCTACTTGTAAATGTTTCATCTCCCAAACCCATGTTTACACTTATCAAGGGAACATGAATTCGTCAGAAATTTCTGATGCATGGCTAGGCTTAAAAATACCCTTGTGGTCGTTAGCCTAGTAAACACCTATATCATCTGCTTACCTAAACAAAACCTGTTCTTGGACAGATTTGCCATTTCCTTACAGCAAGCATTCCATATTAAAACAACTTTGGGCTCCAGTAAGAAGGTTACTGTAAGTAAACTCACTAACTGAAAATGTCTTTTGAAACGAAGAATCATTAATATGTGGTTAAACAACTTGTTCAGAATCATGCAGTTACAAGGGACCCACTGTAAAATCTAGATATTAGACTTCTTGCAGACATAGAGATGAAGGTAGATTCCCCAAATGCACACACACAAAATGTTTGGGGGAAATTACTAAAGCTTTTTTTTTTTTTTGCTGGAGGATAAGCACTTCCTGCTCTCCTGTACTATATATACTAATTCCACAGTAGCACAACTTCATGGAAATGAGAACACACGGGTCTACTGGCCGAGACCATATGATCGAACATTTGAATGTTTGAAAATGTGAAAATAAAATAAATAAAAGAAAAAAAACTAAACAGTGCTACCTACACCCCTGCTATTTAAATATACCAACTTCAAGATCGCACTACATTGGGGTAAAGGGAAACCTTCCCGTTCTGCACTCTATGGAGATCCCCATTCAGACCGTTCAAACTTTTAAAAGTTTGATCATATGGTCTCAGCCATATGAAAGTCAACTTTTAAAAGTTTGGCCATCTGAAGGGGACCAGAACACACCCATTAAATATGAAATACAGCTTGCAGAAGAGGTAAAACAATATTAAAGCATTCGGCGTTAGGGAACTGCTTTGGGTGCTGTGTTCACATGCTATGTATAGCTGAACAAAATCTAGGTATCATTTGCAATAGAGGGAATCTAACGTAGGACTACTGGATGAAGTTAGTAGCTCATAGTTTTAAAACTGAGCTATAGTGTCTGCCTATGTTCTGATATATTGTAGTATTCATTTTTGTTTTTTACTAGAAAATAAATTCAGTTGCTACCCTTTTTTAAGATTTGCAAACAAGTTAACATCAATATCAGTGAGATGCATTTCCTTCACTGCGAAAAAAATGTTTTTACAATGTCAAGAGAACTGAAACAGACTTGCAAGATGTAGGACATTTTAAAACAGAATATTATTCCTCTGTCTAGTCTGTCTCATAGGAGAAAAACATTTTACTGTAACATTAGTAGAGCTTAAAGTCCTTCACAGAAAATACTAGGACCCACTGTATTACTTTTCATTTTCTGAAAATTCTTAACAGTATTCTTTGAACTGCTATATCTTTCACAAGAATACAGCTTAAAACTGGAAGGATTGATGTTAATATACACTACTTGTGCTATAATAGCAAAACGTCTATTGACACTTCTAAAACAAACCTTCATCCTTCATTCATAATATAAGTTTCTTTTTATAGCAGATTTAATAGTCTTACATTTTATAAGGTGGGTGGTTTGCTTTTATTCCACGTAATGAGTAAGTGAAGTACCCTTTGATAGGTTTTCTTTTTAATTAAAACATTGAATACATTTAATTACATGCTAGTCTTAAAGAAAAATAGCAGAGCTCTCAATGTCTTAGCACCAGGATGAGGGACAAAGGCCCAAAATCAGGAGTAAGTTTTAATATTGTTCTTTTATATTTGAAAAGTTGCTACAGTAAAGGTTTTCGATTAATATGCATTTTCTGAAGAATATGAAGCCTAAAACTCAAATGTGTTTCATTACTTAGTGACAACAAATCACAGATTTTATGAAAAGCAGATCAAAACTATGAGTGAAAGTTAAGGATATTCTGCAAAATGAAGGACATTTGAGAGCTATGGAAAGCCCTCTAGTATTACTGAATGACACTACCCCTACTGCATAGCTTCATTTTATTTAGTTTGTAGTACAAATACGTGTATCAGAACAATGTTGCTTTTTTATTAACTTTCTGCATATTAGCTGTGCCTCTGTAGCATTAGATATATGCTTAGTCTAACCATTGCTGTCTGCTGTCAGAGTGTCCAAAGTTAAAATTTTCTGTGCATTTATTCCTTCTTTTTAGTAGTAAACTTGTAGTTCATTAATTTTCACTAATTTGAATTCCTATCAGGAGATTAATTATCAACAGATTCTCTCTTTACTGAAACATGGTAGCACAGGTTACCCCTTACAGTCTGCCTGACATTTTGAGTCCCAGACATGACGAGAATACCATGTTTAACTTTAACATTAGAGAGAGCAATTTACTTGGCCTGAGATTACTGATGTTGACTGGGTATTAAGGCTGTTTTTTCTTTCTTTCTTAGTTTTGAATATAACAAAATTAGCTATGCCCCATAATCCTAACACTTTCTTTAAACTTTTAGTTATGTACTCACCATAACTTCAGATGTTTGGGATCCATCTCGCCTACATTCTGAATGATGGGTTCGGAGCCGATCCCTCGGCTCCGACTCGGCACGCTTATGCCAAAGAGCGAAGTCTCTTACTGGCTGAGCTTACCATATCCCAGGATGCACCACTACCAGTCCCCCAGATCTAGTTTGTCCGCATACATGCACACATGCATACCCTGCTTATATAACATCGTCAGATGAAACAAGATAAAACAGTAGAACTCAAACCCGTTCCATCTCTTCTGATCTCCAAGGCAGGGGGAAGGAGGGTGGGTATTAGGAATGTAGAGATGGATCCCAAACATCTGAAGTTATGGTGAATACATAACTAAAAGATGTTATGTGATCCTATCTCGCCTACATTCTGAATGATGGGACAGCGTCCCTAGCACCTGAATCCTGGGTGGCTCACTGGAAAACACTCCTGAGTACCGTGGAACCAAATGAAGCTCGTCCTCTAGATGCCACATCCAATTTGTAGTGGGAAATGAAAGTGTGCGGATTGGACCAAGTAGCCGCAGCACAGATTTCCGATATAGCGAGCTTGGAATGAAAAGCTATAGAAGTAGCCATAGCTCTGGTAGAATGAGCCTTGATAGATGTTGTAAGTTGCTTATTCAAGAAGAATAAGTCTGAGTTATGCAATCTCTGATCCATTTTGAGATAGTAGCTTTTGTGATGGTTTGGCCCAGTTTATTATCTGAGAAGGACACAAACAACTGGTCTGACTTACGAAGTTGCTGAGTCCTGTCTAAATAGAAGCGTAACTGCCTGTGAACATCCAATTTATGAAGAGTGTATTCTGCTTCATTGGAGAATTTTGGGAAGAAAACCGGTAGCTCTAGAGATTGTTGTAGGCAGAAACTAGAACAGACCTTTGGGACAAAGGATGGATTAGGCCTAAGTGATACTCTATCCTTGTGGAAAATCAAGTACGGTGGCTTAATAGACAGGGCTTGAAGCTCTGAAACTCTTCTTGCCGAAGTAATTGCAACTAAGAAGGCAGTTTTCCAAGACAGATATTTTAACTCGCATGTAGCAGCCGGTTCGAAAGGGGGAGATGTTAATGCGCGAAGCACCAAATCAAGATCCCACGGAAGTGCAGGATGAAAAATTGGTGGTCTTAATAGGTTCGCACTTTTAATGAAAGTTTTGCATAGTCTGCTGCTCATCAAAGGAGGATCCATGGATTCGTGGAATTTAGAGATAGCCGCTAGTTGGACTTTAATAGTTGAGACGGAAGATCCCTGATTAAACAAGGATGTTAAAAATTTCAAGACCTCTGGGACAGGAGCAGTGATAGGGTCTAAGCCCTTGAGTTGAGCCCAGATAGCAAACCTCTTCCACTTACTAAGGTACAATTTGTTAGTGGTGGGTTTGTGGGCCGAAGATAAAATGTGAACAACTTCCGGGTCTAGAGTGTGCCTTCTAACTAAAGTCGGAAGTGGAGGAGCCAAGCTGTCAATTTCAAAGATTGAAGGGACTGATGTCAAGTCCCGACTGATGGATTAGCAAGTCCGGAATCAGGTCTAAAGTCCACGGATCGTCCACTGCATGCTTCTTCAGGTAGGAAACCACACCTGACGAGGCCAGTACGGGCAATCAGAATCATTGAAGACCCCAGTTGAGAGGCTTTTTGAATAACTCTGGGAAGAAGCGGAATTGGAGGAAAGGCATAAAGTAGCCCTGTTGGCCAAGGTTGTGCTAGAGCATCCATGGCTGGTACTCCCTGATGTGGGATCAAGGAGAAGAACCTTTGGCACTTGGTGTTTAATGGAGTTGCAAATAGGTCGCAGCATGGCGTCCCCCATCTCCTGAAAACCTGAGCTGCTACGGTGTGGTTTAGAGACCACTCGTGAGGAGAGAGAATTGTCCTGCTCAATTTGTCTGCCAATATATTTGACTTTCTCGGGATGTGGGTCGCTACCAAGAAGCGGTTGGTAGCTACAGCCCATTCCCACACTCTCATGGCCTCTCTGCAAAGGGGGTATGATCTGGTCCCTCCTTGTTTGTTCAGATACCAAACCACCGACATGTTGTCTGTGTGGATGGCGATGATGCCCTGAGGAAGAAACTTGTGTAAGGCTTGTAGGGATAGAAGTACAGCCCTCATCTCCAACACATTGATGTGGAGAAGAGCTTCGTCTGGAAGCCAGGAGCCCTGAACTAGCCTGCCCAGACAATGCCCCCCCCACCCTATCTGGGAGGCATCTGTCATCAGGGTAACCACTGGAGAGGGAAGAACAAAGGGGTTTCCTTGAACCAAATTGGATGTCTGAAGCCACCAGCGAAGGTCCCTTTTGCATATATCCGTAATCATGATGTGATGATTGAGGGGAAGATCCTGAAAGGACCATTGCGTTGACAATAGCCACTGAAGAATCCTCATGTGCAATCTTGCCAGAGGGACTAAAAGAACCGTGGCAGACATTGAGCCTAGAACTTGTAGAACCATCCTGGCTGGGGCTTTGGATCTCGAGATCAGAGCTTGAACTTGGCCCTGTAAAGTTTGGATCCTTTCGGCAGGAAGAAAGACGCGCATCAATCTTGAGTCTATCTCTGCTCCTATGAACTTTATGCGTTGAGAGGGCAGCAAGACAGACTTTGACCAATTGAATGTAATCCCCAGGGTAACACCCAGGGAGATGGTGGCTTTGAGGTTGTCCATTAGTAGATGCCTGGTGGTGGCAGTCAGGAGCCAGTCGTCCAGATAGGGAAACACTTGGAATCCAAGACTTCTCAGGTGAGCCGTCACTACTGCCAAACACTTGGTGAACACCCTGGGGGCTGTGGTGAGACCAAAGGGCAGAGCGCAAAATTGGTAATGACTGGTTCCCAGGCTGAAGCGCAGATACCTCCTGGACGCCTGATGTATCGGTATGTGATAATAGGCGTCCTTGAGGTCTATGGAGCACATCCAAACATCCTTCTCCAACAATGGGAGAATGGATTGTAACGTGACCATTCGGAATTTGGATTTCGTGGACGGATTGATTCAGTCTGCTGAGTTCAAATATTGGTCTCAGGTCCCCTGTCTTTTTTGGCACTAAAAAGAACCTGGAGTAATTTCCTGATCCGATCTGGTCTGTGGGGACCGGTTGGATGACTCCTTTTTCTAGCAGCTTTAAAGCTTCTGCGGCTGCCATGTCCCTTTGACTGGGTGGTGGGTCCGGGATTCTTTTGGACGGTGGGGGCGAGTATGTGAATGGGATGGTGTAACCTCCGGCAATGATCCGAAGCACCCATCTGTCCTGAGTGATTGACTCCCAGGCTTTTAGGTGCTTGGCAAAACGACACCCGACTGGCTCCCGAGCAGCACAGCCGGGCAATCCCTCATGACGTGTGGGAGGCTGAAGAGCCACGAAAGGACTCGCGGTCTCCAGAATTGCGGGGCCCTCTGCCGCCTCTGGGATGGCGTCTCCCTGAAAAATTTCCCCGTCCTCTGCCTCTGGAAGGGGAATCTTCCTGCTGTTGGGAGAAAAACTTACGGGATTTGCGGAACCACATTTTCCCCCCTCCTTTAGCCTTGGGGTAAGGCCGAAAGGGAGTGGAATAACGGGCACCTACGGCAGATAAAGTTTTTCCCTCTTGCTCACAGCGGGTAAGGGTGTCTTTAACCTTGGGTCCAAACAAGGAGGACCCATCAAAGGGAGCGTCGGCGAAGGAAGACTTGAAGGCCTCCGCAAACTGACACAAGCGGAGCCAGGCTTGTCTCCGTAGAGCCACACCTGTGCCTGCCGCTCTACCCGCCCCTTCGGCCGCATAGGAAATGAGCCTCATGGACGAGTTAGAAATTGACGTAAGGATAGCCAACTGAGAGCTAACCGACTGGGCTATCTGCTCAGGTAGATTACCCGAGAGGGAATCTGACAACTCCTTGACCAGATCCCTCTGAAGCCTGGTAAAATGTGCCAAATAATTCAGAGACCTTAAAGTAAAGGCCGCTGAAGTCAGGGTGCGCTTCCCGTACCTGTCCATACTCCTAGACTCCTTATTAGGAGGATGGATGGACGTTGAAGCCTCTGCCACGTCCTGTTGTGTAGCAGATGCCACCACCATGGCATCTACAGCCACGCCTTTAGTGAGGAACTCCTTCTCGGGGGGAGCAGACAAAAATTTATTTGGACGAGAAGGGACTGGTTCCACAGTATCTGGATGTTCCCACGCCCTTCGACAAACTAAATCCAGAAGCTCGTCGAAGGGCGGAGACACCCAGGAGGCGGAGGGCTGAGCCCCAAAGGCCTTGAGGAGCACTGACTCGTCAGTAGAGGGGGGTTTGGATATCCAGCCGCCTCGTTGTTTGAGGATCTCTAAGATGTCTGCAAAGGAGACATCATCCGAGGACGACTTCGGGGACCCCTCTGCATCATCCAGATCAGTGTCTGAAGTAATAGACTCGGGGGAGTCCACGTGCTTCCTCTTGCACGATCTCTTCCTTGGGGGTTCCTCCGAAGACAGCTCAGAAGAACCCTCAGGAGGAGGGGAACCCCCACTGGGGGTAACCTCAGGCCCCGGGGCTCCACTGACTACGGACAGGGGAACTGCCAAAGACCCAGTCTCCACTCCTAGGGAAGGTGCCGGTAAAGCCGGGGAGATGGCCGAAGAGGACTTGGCCAAGGCACTCCTCATGGCTCTGAAAGCCGGACCCCAGAATCCTGGGAGTGTCCGGTCCCTGAGCCGTGATAGTCGACGGAAGACCCGCAGCGAAGCACCGAGGGGAGGCTCGGAACCGAAAGCATAGGTCCCAAACATCACCCCGGGTCCAGCCGAAGACGTCCAGCGTACCAAACTCGGACCCGAAGGCCGGGTTCGAGTAAGGGTCGGAGCCGCCCCTGCGATCTCCATCGGCCCCAACAGCACCTGCTCCGGCGGAGCCGAAGCAGTCGGAGGAGGAATGGCAATGGCGTGGGCCAAGGTCACCGGCTGCGAAGCCAACTGGGTCCGAACGAAACAAATTTTGGAAGACTGGGGACTGGAACAGTCTTTGGAGCACCCTGTCTATATCAGAATCTGACATCCTCGAAGACCGAGAGGAAACAGAACGGGTCCGAGACGGCCTCTCCAACGGCCCCAAAGGGCTAGGGGACCGGCTCCGAGGCGACTCGATGAGTATCGGCGCCGAGGGAATACACACCAGATTCCATCGGTGCCGAAGTGGACTTGGCCGAGGAGGAAGTGTCTGAGCGGGCAACCTTTGTCGGTTCCGAGAGCAGTGGAGCCGACGAAGATGACCCGCCTCTCGATGCCCCAGCTATCGGCTCCGAAGCCAGAGGAGTCGATACTGGTGGCATCGAGGCAGACCGTTCCGACCTCGGCTCCGAAGTCCTTGGAGCCGAAGGAGAGGCCTGCCTTTGTTTCTTAGCGATCGGATCCGACGGACTGGTCGGAGCCGACGCCCTTTTCTTTTTGGCTGGAGAAGGAGAGGATGCCAAAGCTTCTTCGAAAGAAGGTTTAATTAATCCTTTAAGAATTAATTTATTTTTTCTCTCCTGGAGGACCCTTGAGGAAAAAGCGTGACATACACTACATGATTCCTGTAAATGCTTTGCCCCTAAGCAATACACACATAGCGAATGATCGTCCGTGATGGACATTTTGAAGCTACATTTTACACATTTCTTGAAGCCCGAAGGCCTAGGATTCTGAGACATTATAGAAATTTTCAGAAAGTAACTGTAAAGAACACTGGTGACAGAACTATAAATAGGCTTACAGTTTACACTCGTAATACTCTGAGTTAGTTAAACACAGCACAAACTCTGTAAATGTAATAATTTCTCTCAGTAGTTCCTCTTTAAGGAAGAGAAATATAAATGAAACAGAACCGAAGTCACCTACAAATAAAAAGACCGGGAAAGGCCTTTCCAGACAAGAGGTACTCCTGGTCCACACTCACAACACAAGAATTCACCAAGTGAATTTTGTCAAACACACTCAAAACACAAGAATAGCTGTTAAAACAGCTTTTTGTAGAGAATGAAGAAAATCATAACTCAGCCAGCTCGAGACCACGTCTTCACTTGTTAGCGGCAAACGAGATCTGGGGGACTGGTAGTGGTGCATCCTGGGATATGGTAAGCTCAGCCAGTAAGAGACTTCGCTCTTTGGCATAAGCGTGCCGAGTCGGAGCCGAGGGATCGGCTCCGAACCCATCATTCAGAATGTAGGCGAGATAGGATCACATAACATATATTGTTTTTGTCTAGAATCTTGGAGCACTTAAGCAGCAAGCTACAGATCTGTTAGTGTGACCAAAGCGTATGATCTTGTGTAAAGGCAGCACACCATGTAGCAATTAAAGAATGCACAGTGACTAGTACCATCTGGCAGGTGTCACATATATCAATGTTCAAATTGATGTAAGAATACAGTTTCCATTCTCAAGGTTAAAAACTGGCATGTGCACCTATTATCTAATTCATATTTTTTAAATAGCCATTCTTCCATTAAATAAGTGAAATTTTGTATTTGAAATTTTGTATCTGATGTTATCTACTCCATCTGGTTTCAACCTGTGGGTTATTGGATCTGACTCTGATTTGGATAACTCAGATCTGATGCTGGCCAAATACTGTAGACTTCAACTCACTATGCTGTGCCTCTCCTACCAACAATCCCCCACTCCCCAGCAGATACTCAGATCAAGTGTGACATCATTCCATTCAGCAGCTCGATCCGTGCTTTGCTACAATGTATCATTTTTGGTGCTGTTTTTGATGTTTCGTCCTCTATCTTTAGACATAGTTAATGCTAGATAGTTTAGCTAGGCTTGGGTGTTAAGAGTTGTTCTTGCATTTTATAGCCTTTTGCTATGTGTGCAGTTAGGGGCATTTTCTTGCCTTTTGAGAATTTTGTTTGTTTTTTTTTTTTTTGCTTGTTGACTTTTGTTAATATGTGTAGTTTTTCTGTAGGGTTTAGTATATGTTAGCTTGCTTTTACTGATGGTGTGTGTAGTGTTCTATTCTTTTTATGATTGTTCACCCATGGATAGGAGGTTCACAAAATGTGTTGCTTGTGGGCATAAGTTGCCCTTGCATGATGCGCTTGACAAGTGCACTTATTGCTTGGGGATGCTCACATCGATTCCACCTATTCGATTTTTAGCGGGTCGGGTCTAGGGCATTTAATGAGGTGAGGTAGAAGTTAGTCTTGGAAGGTCTCCTTCCCACTGGTTCTTCTTCTTTGGCTGTGAAGGATGGCTCCAACAAGTCTCACCATCCTTTTAAGGACTTCAAGACTTCTAGAGGGGGCTGTAATAGGTTCTTCTCTATCTCCATGCCTGGACCATCTTCTGTTCCACCAGACTTGAAGGTTTGAAGACTTTCAGGTGCCCTGGTGGCTGTGGTGCCAGAGTTGAGTCCAATTACTTGATGCTAATTGCCCTTGGTGCTACGACAAGCACAGCTCTGTCTGTGGCACTCATTGTACCAAGCCCTTTTTTGGCCAAAAGAGGCTCTATCAGTTTAGGTAGCTTCCTCATTTTCCCCTTCCACTCCATGGTAGATTTTGCCGGAGTCTTCTCCTTCCCAGCTCTGGTTCTGAGTCTTTCCGGCTTGGATCTGGCAGCTGGGTTCTTCAAAACAATGACTGTCCAAGCCCCCATCGGTGGCTTCATCTGTTTGTTCATTGAGGGTTGTGGGCAGTTATAAGGCTTCAGATCTGGAGCAGTTGATGAGGACCTTCTTGCAGACTCTGATGCAATTAGGTCTTACCCGTTCAGGTCTGGGACCCCTGCCTGGAACCTCGACTCCATCACTCTGGTTTCCTCTCTCAGCCCTTATGAATTTAAAGTCCTTGGGTCCGGCTATGTTTCCTCCTTCAGGGTCAGTTCCAATGGACTTGGCTGGACCTCGAGCCATAACCTGAAGCCTAGCTTTTCTGGGTCAGATTCAGTGATCCCAACTTTGAGTTCATCCCTCCTGCTCAGAGCATTGGGCTTCTACAGCTCATCTCCATTGTCAACGCCTGGGTGAGGTGTAGCACCCCCGGGTTCAGGTACATCTCAGATTCTTTGTATCCTGGGACATTTGGCTCCAGGAGGCCAGTTTCCACCTCAACCTTCAATGCTATAGAGAGGATGTTCTTTGCTCAGAAGATAGGTAAGTCTTCCTCAGCCAGTGCCCCATCCCCCTTCTCCTCTATGCCTGCAGCTAGTCATCATCCTGCCGCTGGACAGCCTATGCCATTTGGTCTCCAGTCTTCCCCTTGCTGGGCCTCCTGTGTCTTCGCCCTCTCCTCCAGCTTTGCTAGAGTGGGAGGTCTTTGGCAAGAGGCAGTGAAAGAGGAAGCACCTTAACTTCCCAGAGAAGTCCTTCACTGAGTATACTGACCTTGAGGAAGGAGAGGGGTCCCCTAAGTCAGCATGCAATGATGACTCCTTTGGCAATCTCTTGGAGCTTCTTCACTAGCGTGAGACTGGGCCACTGAAGCTCTTTCTCCAGAGGAGTCAGTATTTTTGAGGCCTTCTGTGTGGACCCATCCACACTCTGGGTGGTTACCCCCACATGCTCATAGAGCTAGTGTCTCGGGTGGAGTGGAAGGAATCAAACATGATGGAGCCCATTCCTAAGAAGCCTGATAAAATTTTTGCTCCTCCCAAGGATCAGCCACACTGGAGTAAAGGCCCTGTTGTAGATGCGATCATGGTGGCAGCTGCCACAAAGAAAAAAATCTCTGGGGAGAGTTCCTTGGCCCATCCAATGAACAGAGAATCTCGGGCTTTGGACTGTCTAGTAAAGCGATCTTAGGCCTCAGGGACATTCGCTTTCAAGGCATTCAACTACTTATCCCACTTGACAAGTCTTCAAAGTGACCTTGTGGTTGAAGTTTCAAGGAATATCAAGATGCAGTCTCTGGAAGTTCAGAAGACACTGGAATCTCTGCAGTCTATTCTTCAGTCCATTGCCAAAGCAGCTGATGGAGTGTCTTGAGTGTCTGGCACCGGCATTGCAATGCAACACCACAGATGAATTTATCTGTGCAACTTCATGGACTGCTTCAAGTTGTCTTTTGTTCATGCCCCTTTCGGTGACTCTTCCTTGTTTGGGCCTAAGATTAAAGACACTCTTACTAGGAGCAAGCAAGATGGGAAGAAGCTGTCTGCATTATTCTACCCTCAGCAAATCTTCTCAAGGAATGAGAAGGGGGGGAGACGTATTTTTTTAGAAAATTGCAGCAGCCTTCCCAGGGCACTTCTTATTATTTTGCCCATGGCCAAGGGGGAGCCATAATGGGCACAACCAATAGGGCAGGGGTGGTCCACAAAATCAGGGCTTCCATGGAGCTTTCTCTGGTGGGCCCTTTCAGTGATCCTGAAGGGTTGCCCAGCTGTTCTGCTCTGGAGACAGTCGGCGGTCACTTGGCTTTTCACCCAGAAGCCTGGGAAGGCATCACCTCAGACCCATGTTTGTTAAAAGTCATATCCAGAGGTTATACCATTCCCTTTTTAGAAATTCCAAATTGATTTCACAGATGGCTGTTCCCTGACGTTCCATCCTGTTAGAGACTGTTGGCACGAGAAGAGATTCAGAAGCTGCTGGCAACTGAAATCATTCAAGAGATCCTACTAAATCATCAAGGATCCTGGGTCTACTGAAGGTTCTTTTTGGTAACAAATTAGAACAAGGTCATCAGATGTATTTTGGATTTGAGCAAATTGAAACCCTTCATGAAACAGACCAGGTTCCAGATGGTCACGATGCAGTCTATTCTACCTCTGCTGAGGAAGGCCAATTGGATGTGCTCAACAGGCTTCAGGGATGCTTACCATCATATCAAGATAGAGAGGCAGTTCAGGGAGGCTTATCCCCTTCTGGCTGGGGGCCAATCATTAGCAATTCAGAGCCCTGCCATTCAGTCTCACCACCACTCTCCAGGTGTTCAGCAAGTGCATGGCAGTGGTTGAAGCCTGGCTTCAGCTGTAGGGATTTCAGGTCTTTCCATACTTGGATGATTGGCTCCACTACCCCGACAAAAATGTCTTTAATCACAGCTAGATATACCTTACACCAGTTGTGAAGCCATTTTGGGATAACAGTCAGTAACCTAATGTTGATTCTACAACCAGTCCAGACATTAGAGTTCATAAGTTGCCACTTGGTCACTGTTAGTGAAATTGCCAAAATCCTAAGCTTCAGAATAATCAGCCATTAATCCTAAGCAGTATCTGTACTTACCCTTGAAAAACTGTCCTAGCTCATGTGAATTTTATACTCTTGGGCCACATGGAAGCTTTAATAGAGTCAGTTCCTTTAGCAAGATACCACATGAGGGCTCAGCAATGGACTATTGCAGTGCAATGGTCCTATTGGACTCATGCAGTAGACTTTCTTGTCAAGTTGACAAAGGTGTGTCAGAATCAGATGATGGTGGTGGTTACAGTCAGCTTCAGTGACCAGTGGTAGACCTTTCTTTCTTCCCCATCCTGTGGCCATGGTCACCATTGATGCCTTCCTTCTTGGGTGGGGGGGGGGCATTTCTAAGAGAGGACGGTTCAAGGGTCCTTGTTTGTGGAGGCCATTGTTCATATCAGTGTCTTGGAGATGAGGGCTGTCTTCCTTGTATTGCAGGCCTTTCAGTATGTTTTCCCCACTGGTATGATTTTGATCCATATGGGCAATTTGTCCTTTGTCTGGTATCTGAACAAGCAGGGGGGGGACACATTCTTATCCTCTTTGCTGAGAGGCTATGAGGGTTTGGCAATGGGCAATCTCATGTTAATGGTTTCTGATTGTGATGCACATTCCGGTGAGGTCCAACATTCTGCCTGACAGTTTGAACAGGAATATTCTTCTTCAGCACAAGTAGTCTGTGAATCTTTAAGTTGAAGCTCGGATCTTTTGGTGCTGCAGAACTTGTTTTGTGACCATCAAGGGGCTTCTCCCCTTTGGTTCTTTTTCTTTTCCTCATGCTGCTTCTGCCGTGGTTCTGAAAGCTGGGTCTGAAAAGCACCCCCCACCGGACTCCAGGTCTTCTACAGAGAATTGGAAGAGATCCTTGTCTTCTTCTCCCCCCCATTCCTTCCTCCTCTAGCTCGCTGGACCCAAAGATCCCACAACTTTTGGGTCCCTTGGCAGGCCTTTAGCAAACATTGCCTCCAACCCCTTGGAGCTGATTTCCTTCAGTGCTGACAGTCAGCAAGGCAATTGCTCTGAGCCGTCCAAATTTCTTTCTGCTTAAAGGGGCCCCTTCTGGTCGGACAATTTCACCCTTTTTGCCTTTCACTCCACTGGAGATGTCACTGGAGTCTTCCCCTTCCCCTCCCTGGTTCCCAGACTCTCTGGCAAGGATCTGGCAGACAGGTTCATCCTCCTCCAAACAACCCTCCAAGCCGCCATCAGTGGCATCGTCCATTCGGTCATCAAGGTCGACGGGCAGTATTAAAACTTCTGATTTGGAGCAGCTGATTATCTCCTTTTTTGAAGCTGCAGGTACAATTTTTCCTTATCCCTTTAGGTCTGGGGTCTAGTACCAGGATCCTTGGCTCCATCCTTTTAGCTTCTTCCCTCAGCCACGTTGGATGCAAGGTCTTTGAGTCTGGCTACTTTTCCACCCTCCAGGTCACATCCAATGGCTTATCTGTCTTTGGCTCAGATTTATTTCTTGATCTCTTTGACTGTGACCCCTTTGGGGCTGTCAGGATATCAGAGCCATGGTATCAAAACTGGAGTTTCTGGGTTGGGGTCAACAATCCCTGCTTTAGGATCATCTGTTTTACTTGGGGATTTGGCTTTGGACAACTCGGCTGTGATCTCTATGTTGGGGCTAGGTGTGGCTCCCTCAGTGTCGGGGCTGTCTGTGGAATGTTTGGCTGCTGGGAACCTTGGCCCTGAGAGGCCAGTTTCTGCCTCAGACTTCAACATTGTACAGAGGATCTTCTATTCTCAGGAGAGGGGACAGGTTTCTCCAGGCGGTGTCCTTTCCCATTTCTCATCTGGGCCTCCGACCAGTCAACAGTCTACTCCTGGACAGCCTGGTCAATCTCCATCCTTCCCCTGTGATGGGGCTTCCCTTCTTTTCCCCCTCCCGCCCTAGCTTCACCAGAGTGGGAAGTTTCAGGGAAGAGGAAGTGCAAGACAAAATACCTTGCGTCCCAGAGGAGTCTGTCATGGAAAATACTGACCTTGAGGAATGAGATGATTCCCCTAACTTTTTGCTGGATGATTTCTGTTTTGGTGACTTATTGGAACTGCTTCACCAGCAAGGAGACTGCAGCACAGAAGCCCATCTCTGGAAGAGTCAGTATTTTTGGAGGCCTTTGGTGTAGGCCCATCCATGCATTACATGGTTCCCCCTTTGGACACTGTTATAGACCTAGTGTCCCAGAGGGCATGGAAGGAATCCAACATGGTGGAGCCTTTCCCCATGAACCAGATAAAATTCAACCCCCCCCCCCAAACAAAAAAAAAAAAAAAAAAAAAAAACAGGAGAGCTTCTCGATCCATCCTCTGAACAGGGAGTCTCAGGCTTTGGATCATTTAGGGAAGTGCTCCTGTGCCTCAGACACTTTTGCACTGAGAGCTTTTAATTATCTATCACACTTGACAAGACTTCAATGTGACTTGGTGTCTGAAGTGTCAAAGAATGTCAATATGTAGCAGTCTCTAGAGATTCAGAAAATGCTGGAGACTCAGTTGTCCATCCTGCTTTCCATCATCAGTGTTTCAAGGAGGCGCATTTCAAACAGAGATGGAGCATCCTGAGCTGCTAGCTCTGGCATTGCTATGTGGCGCCACACTTGAATGCGTTTATGTAACTTTGCAGATTGCTTCAAAGCATCCTTTATCAGTACCCCTTTTGATGGTTCTTCCTCATTTGGGTCAAAAGTTAAGGATACTCTAACAAGGAGTGAGCAAGACGGAAAGATGCTGTCCAAAGTGGGAGTGAGATTTGCCAACTGTCAGGGTAAGCTTTTTTTTTTTTTCCAGAAAGTCACAGCAGTCTTCTCAGGAAGCTTCTTCAGAGGGTTCCTATCAAGGACAGGGGGGTGGAATCATAATGGACTGCCCGCGCGGCAGAGGCGGTATGCAGAATCAAGGTTACTGTTGGGCTTTCTTTGGTGGGCCCTTTAAGTGACCTTGAACTGTTGCCTGACTGTCCAACTCTTGAGGCAGTCAGGGAAGTTGTTTGGCTTTTCACCCACAAGCTTGGGAGTACACCACCTCGGATGCATGCGTGTTAAAAGTTGTATCCAGAGTTTACTACATTCCCTTTATAGAGTTGACAAACCTTTGTCAAAAGCATCTCCCAGACTTTCCACCCCATCAGAGACTGCATGTAGCTGTAGAGATTCACAAGCTGCTTGCCAAATGAGTATTCCAAGAGGTTCTACCAGACCTGCAAGGACCTCCGGTCTATTCCAGACTCTTTTTAGTGCCAAATAAAGAGCAGGAATCTCAGGCCAGTTTTGGATTTAAGCAGACTGAATCAGTTCATGAAAAAGACCAAGTTCCAAATGGTCATGGTGCAGTCCATCTTACCTCTTCTGAGGATGTATGATTGGACGTGCTAAACAGATCTCAAGTATGCTTACCATCATATCAAGATAGACAGGTGCTCCAGGAGATTCCTGTGCTTTCTGCTGTGGGGGGGGGGGGTCAATCATTACCAGTTCACCACAGCCCCTTGGGTGTTTACCAAGTGCATGGCAGTTGTCGCAGCCTGGCTTTGGCTGCAGAGATTCCAGTTCTTTCTTTACCTGGAAGATTGGCTCCCCACCACACCCATAAGAGCATGGTTGATCACAGACAAGAATACCTTACTCTGACTGTGTGACCAATTAGGCATTACAGTCAGTTACCCCAATAAATTTTTTTAGGTTGTCACCTGGATGTGGTCAGTCTAATCACCAGGCTTCCAAGTTCCAGAGTGTTCGCCTTCATGCTTAGGCCTTGTCAGTGCTTGCATCCCAGAAGCCTCCAGCTCATGCAGTTATGAAACTTCTAGGTCATACAGCAACATCCATAGGTGGTTCCTTTAGCCAGATATCACATGAGGGCCCTACAATGGACTCTGGCCATACAGTGGTCTTTCCTAACCCATCCAATGGATTTTCCAATACAGCTAACAAAGGTGTCTCATGACCATGCTATGATAGAGTATCCCATTGTCTAGTGTTTCCTCCCCCATGTCTTTCATTCCGCAAAACATTTTGTCTGAAGTGCCTTTAAGGCATGCTACATACAGCATCCCTAGTGTCTATTGCCCCCCAAACTATATCTTCTATAAGTGTCGTTGTAATAGTTATCCCTGGAGTAAAGTGGTTCACCTGACCTAATATTGTGAGATTTGCTCCTTAGTGTACAGGACTGTGGAGGTTTCTCACCCCCCCCCCCCCACACACACACACACATAGACATACCCTATCCCCTCAGTAACCCTCCAACTGTGGCCTCCAGGAAGAGACACACTTACACAAACACACACATGTAGCTTCTCATATACTTTCCTTTCAGTAATTAGGTTTTGTGTTTGTGTTAGAGGTACTGAGAATGGCAATGTCAATAATAATGTCAAAAGGGGGGGGTTAGTTTCAGTAACAAGAAAGGTGCTAGTTATCATTTCATCTGTTAAATATTTGGCTTAACTTTAGGGGAAAGGATAAAGGTGAGACAATCAGACAAACTAGGAATGTTTTATTAGTAAATTAGTTGTTACTGTGAGAATAGTAATGAGGACAATGTGGTTTGACTTTTTGTAAGTAAATAACTTGAAGAGTAAAATCAGTAAAAGTTGTGTTACTTAAAATTAGTAAAAGTTGTGTTACTTCTGGATTGAGTTCTGGTTTGTAAGATTTCATGAAGGATCATTTTATGGCTGGGTAAGCTTCTTGCGTATTTAAATAACAGAGGTTTGGAACAATAAAAAAGTGCTAGTGGGTGCTTAAAATTGTTTTTTTTTCTGAGCGTAGTCATTTTGTGCTTATTTTCATTGTTAATGTTTTGGGAATGGCTGTGAACTCTGATGGGATATGCACTTGCTAGAAGGCTGGAGTTGACAGGAATAAGTGCTGAAACTATTGCCTATTCTAGGGGAAGGCAGTCTACATCACTCTGACATGACTGGGTTTGCCAGTTGTCTAATTAAGGACAATGTGGACAGTATGTTATGCCAGTGTAGTTGAATATCTCAAATGCTTGCTTTCAAGCTCTTAAAAGAGCAATTGCAGCTTAGGTAAAGAGTTAAGAATGTGTATAGAAAAGTAAGTTGCTAGATTTAGTTTGAATGCAAAAACATTATATAGTGCTTCTGAGGCATGAAGTACAAGAGGAAATAGTTGCCCTAGCCAGCTATGAACAAAATAGAGCTTTTTGAATAGAAGTTTGTTTCCTGGGCATGGGGGAGGAATGTTGGAAGTTTTCTGAGATGAATTCTGTCACAATGGCTTCAGTGTGCAGACTTGGTCATGAGTATCAGCATGATATGACAGATGTGATAACATATATTAGCAAAAGCAGGGCACAGTTAGTGTAACAAGAAACACATTTACATGAGAAGGAGCATTTGGTGTTGATTGTAAGGCGATTTAAGTGGGTATTCATTGGAATGCCATAGATTATAATTCATACAGGGACCTCGATTTCTATAGGGAAGACAAAAATAAACAGTACAGATTTGTTTCAACCAGAGGGTACTAGTGGGGAAAGAAGTTGTTCATACACATATACCCCCAAAACAAGTCAAGTGGAGTTAAAGAAAATTTGGGCTGAAGTGATTAGTTTCAAGCAAGGCCTTCTTTTTGTCACAAAAGACAATGTACTGGTTGGGCTTGTAACAGAGATATTGACTTAAGGAAGGAAAAATCCCTAAAATCCTATATCAAAATATTTGGCATTCAGGATGCAATGATAAGGCAGAATGATAAAGATTATAACTTTTATTCCACTAGAAATAAAAGTTAGGCCGGGCTAGATAGGAATTGTAATATCACAAGAGCACAGTTATATGCTGGTGGAGCAGGATACTCTTCCAATAATTATACCAGACCATGCCCCTATGCTAACCAGTTTAAGGAAATCTATGCTTAGATTAAAAGAAAAACACTGTCCCTTTCCTAGTTATTGTCTAAGCAGAGGAACTTGGGTGACTGAGAAACTCTGTAAGTAAAAGAAAAGTCAAAGGTGGTAATCTGCCTGGGCTATGGGAAAGTGTAAATATACATTTTACAAGGTTAGTGGAGATGAATACAAGAGAAATGTGGAAAGAAAGTAATAGAAACTACTATGAAGAGCCAGATGAAGTAAAAGCATTGCACAGTAAAATGGGAGAATGACTAAGGCATGAGATGAGGATTTGACAAGGAGCAGTAAAAAGTGAATGATATGGACAATGTAAATGAATAAAAGAAAATAGCTATTAAAAATATATATTTTGAGAGTGCTCCAGAGCACAAAAACTGCTAGTCCAAACATTTTGGCAATACATTTATTCAAGCTCAGAAATAAATGAAAAAAATAAAAGCAGCCGTGAAGGGATATTGGAAATTGTAAGAATTTTATGAAAACCTATACCAGAAGAAGGAATTGGAGAAGCATAAATGCAGTGATGCTGAAAAGTTTATGAGGAGTTTGAACTGGCTCACAGGGGAGAAAATAAAATGGCAGAAGGCTCCAATAACCTGTGAGGAAGTTAGTCTGCATTCAAAAACAATCAGTGGGGTAAACTTCTGTAGAAGATAATATTGTAGTAGAATTGTGGAAGATGGTTAAAAAATGTTAGTTGTACTATGGTCTGTGTTTAATAAAATAATTTGTGGGGACATACCAGAATCATGAAAAAATAGCAATAATTTCAAAGAATGGCACAGATCCAACAGAAACTACATGGTTCAGGCCAGTTTTCATTTTAAAGCATGACTATAAAGTCTTTATGGCTATAGGGGAAGATGGAATAGCGAAAACAATGCCAAGGTCAATAGAAGGTAAGCAGACATTTGACAATATTCTTAAATCAAGGATGATAACAGAGAGAAACTGAACATACTAGTTTTCTTCTTCTGGTGAGTCTTGATGTAGAAAAAAAAGCCTTCCACATGGTCAGCTGGTATTATCTAGGCATTACTAAATGGATGGGTTTATTTTTTACAAAAGAACTGATTAAGTTAATTAAGTGAACCTATGTAGGGTCAACTTTGAGGATAAAGACAGGAGATGCTCTTTCTAAGGAATTGTCACTTAAAAGAGGTGCTAGACAGGATTATCTTCTGCCCCCTCTCCTTTTCACTCTATGCTTGGAGCCATTGTCTAGAAAATTGAGGCTCTCAAGTAAAAGGGTTTAATTGGCATGGCCAACAAGAAAATTATTTGATTTGCAGAAAATTTTATATTTAACAGACCCATACCAGGAGATACTAGATTTAATTCTGTATTTTAAAAGAGTCTCAGCTGCTCTTTGAAGGTAAAACTTCAGTAAAATTATACTGTCTCTTATAATTTGGTACAACAGTGCCAGTACTTTTGAGCAATTAGAAAATGAGTTATCTAGGTGTATGGGTGATAAAAGATTTTTAACTGGCAGTTAAAAAAAAAACATGGGGGGGCTTACAAGAAAGTAATTAACAAACTTAGAGTTTGGAATTTGATGATGCTGGATTTAACTGCTAAGATCCATGTAGGTAAAATGTTCTGTTCTAATACTTGTATACAGGACAAGACTTGCCTTCAGACTGAACATCAGTTATGGCTAATACTCCCTGTGAAGGCTGCCAGCCTAGCTAGATATAATTTTGTAAATAATTCTATGTTGTTTGTAAATATTAATATAATCCACAGGCTTGTTTTACAAATGAAAAGAGAACTATTGTTATGATTAAACGATATGTTGTACTGAGCTTCAAAAATGTAACAACAGTGCACCCTGCTGGAAGAAAGCTGATAAGTGAGGCATTTTGTGACTGATCTCAAGCTTGGAGGCAGGATGTCTGGGCCAGGAAATTCTTTCTATTGTCTTAATTTAAGAGATAATTACTAAGGTTTTACATGTAAAGTCTCTTTTATTGCTGTGGTTTCCTGGCAGCTGCAAGATCAAAGAAATGTTAAAAATTTAAGTTCTGTGAGCCTGGGAAACTAAACCCAAGTGTCAATAATGATGTAATGTGAAATGACTCAGCAGTATTGTGTTATCAATTTAAAACTTTCTCAGATAGAGAGAATTTAGAATTTTGGATTTTGTCTAAACTTGACAACAACTCACCAGGCACTTGCTTTGCTCTGTATGTAAGTAGTTATTTAGAACTTAGTATTGCTCTTAGAGTTAGATGGAAATATAGCCTGATTAGCCTAGCTGTTTTCTATTTATAAGTCAGACTATCCTACAATATGGTTTTAAAAGTTTCCTGTGCTCTCTGAACTCTTGATCAGCACTGTGTTGAATTGATGAGATTTGTCTTGTGCTTTTATGATTTATTATTAAATATTTTAAAAACTTTCAACTGTGGCTGTTTTGTGTAGAGATAATTTAAGCTCTTAGAATACATTGCATGAATTTAGTGATACTGCCCAAGCCACTCAAATAGTCTTGCTGTTTGGCTCACTTAGTATTTGGATAACAGTAATATTACACAGTGAAATCGGTCACCCTTTTGGGAAAGGCCTTATAGTAGCTGATAATAGTGGTTGGTTGCAGTGATTTCTACCTTATAGCCTGGGCAGAAAGGGGGCATAGCTAGAGAACCTACACCAGCCTTCTGCAGGAGTGTCTGTGTGTTTGTATCTAAATCAAATACTAAAGTGTGTGTGTGTGTGTGTGTGTGTGTGTGTGTGTGTGTGTGTGTGTGTGTGTGTGTGTCATGTCAGCTACTTGGGCAGGGACAGGAAGCACTGGTTGGACAGATAGGGTGCTGGAGTTTTTAGCTTGACCCCTAGGCTGAGATCTGGACCCTATAGCTGTGCCAGTAGGGGGTCTTATTGGGGATCTGGAGAGAAAGGGAGAAACCAGCCCCGGACTAATTATGATCTCTGTGTGTTCTTAAGGGAAATTGTACTTTACTGTGTGTGTGTGTGTATGTACTTGTTTATCCCCCCAATGTGCACATCCCTCACTGGTGCTAGTGTTGAGGATTGTGGCTGCTTGATTACTGGGCCAGCGCATCGGCGTCACATATTAACTGTTTGGCAGTTGTGGTATATCCACATCAAATATTTGTTTGATAGTGGTGAGTTAGCCACATCACATACTAATTGGCTTGTAGAGGTGTTGGATAGTGAATTCCTGTAGCTTGTGTACAGTGATCACTGAAGATGTTTTTGTACTCTAAATCAGCCACGCAGTGAATATTCAGAGTTCAGATCACAATTGTTTTATTTCTTTTGTTAGCTTCGTTAGTCAGGGAGAGTAGGCAAGCATGTCAGCAGAGAAGTACGGTAATCTGACAAGGAGCTAGTTGGCTGTGATGTGCTAGGCTAAAGGACTGGTGCATGTAAACCAGACTAAGGCAGACATGATTGCAGCTTTGGTCCCAGCTGCATCAGGAAATAGCAACCAGGAGGACAATCATACTAGCCGTGGAGATATACAACACTCAGAGAATGGACAGCTCAACCTTTCTGCAGAGGACTTAAAAGTCCATCTGAAGCTAAAGAGACTTGCGTTGGAGGCCAGGCGTTTGGAAACAGAAGCAGCAGAGAGACTGAGACATCTACAGGTTGAGGAGAATGAGAAACTGCTACGCCTGGAAGCTGAGGAGAAGGAGAAGCAGAGGCAGCACAAAAAGAAGATGCTGACTCTTTGCCAGAGTCATGGAGATAATGGGGAAGGGAGTAACCAGACCCCAGAAGCACAAAAGGTCAGTAAATTACTTGGGCAGTTTACAGAGGGGGATAATTTTGATAGTTTCATTCATATGTTTGAGAGGGTATGTAAACAGTATGATGTTGCCCAAAGGCTCTGGATATGGTTCCTGAACCCCTTACTCCATGGTAAAGCTGTAACTGTGTTGCCCAAAATATCTGACTGTGAATTTTTGGATTATACTGCTGTTAAGAATTGTTTGCTAGAATTTTTTAAGATAACACCTGAAGCTTATAGGAAAAAGTTTTGTGAGCATAGACAAGGCAGATGAAAGTGTGTGTGAATATGTTGCTGAACTAAACACTTATTTTCATAGGTGGGTGAGTGGATGTCAGGTCATCACTTTTGTGGGGCTGGCAGACCTTTTGGTGAGGGAACAAGCCCTTAGCACTTTGCTTGAGGACATGAAGATCTGGTTAGCTGATAGACAATGTGCTACTTCAGATGAGCTTGGGAAGAAGGGAGACCTGTACCTAAAATCAGGGCATCACAGCACAGGAAAGGGACACCTAGTGCTGCTCACGGGTCTGAAGGAGCCCATGGTGGGCAGCCCAGACTGCACCAACATAATCTGACAGTAGCAGGGGGAAGCCACTAGTCCAGATACATGTCCTGGACCTAGGGTTAAATGTTTTGAATGCAACCAGTGGGGCCATGAGGCATATAGATCTCCATGGAGAAAAGATTGGAAACAAAAGGTGAGGGCGCCAATAAGTGGGAAAGACAAAATGCCAATACTAGGTTGTCTTGAGACAACAGGGGTACCAAACTACCATCCTGCAGATGCCCTGATAGGGAAGGATTTTGATGAGGCAGTGCCATGTGTTTATCCAGTTACACCCAGTCAGGCTTGGAGACAAGCATGTGGGTCTGATAGCCAGGGGGAGACCCAGTCAGACTGCACACTTGCAGCCAGGACTTGTGAGTTGGTTAGTTGTAGCAGTGAGATTGAAGATGAGCCACAGCTGCTTGTGGGTACTGATATTACCTTGGACAGAGTGACTGCAACGGTAGAAGTGAGTAGTGGTACCCAGGCTGACAGTGAGGCACCGCTGTCAGAGGATGCCAAACTTCCTGAGGAAGGGGAGCTGGGAAGGGTTACAAAGAGAGAGTTGAGATGGGCTCAGCTCTCAGACCCTACATTGCAAAGGCTGAGGCAGGTAGCTAGTGAGGCACCTGATTCTCAAGAGAAGTGGGATTCTGTATACTGGGACAAAGTTACTGTATAGAGTGCCGACCCCTGAGGGAAGGCTAGAAGGTGAGAGAGTACAGCAGTTAGTAGTGCCTAGAGCCATAGCCCATGATATTCACTTTGCAGGTCATATGGGCATAAAACGTGCAAAGAGGCATATTATGCAGAACTTCTATTGGCCTGGAATTTCCAGAGATGTAACAGGGTACTGCAGGACCTGTGAGCAGTGAGTGCCAAAAGGTAGGCAAGGCAGAAGACAAGGTGAGAGCTCCTTTGATGCCTTTGCCTGTGATTGAGGAGCCATTTCAGAGGGTAGCTATGGATATTGTGGGGCCTCTGAGTAACCCAACTTCCACAGGGGAAAAGTATACCTAGTGGTAGTAGATAATGCTACAAGATACCATGAGGAAGTGGATTTGGCCTCCATTGAGGCAGAAAAGATGGCAAATGCTTTGTTAGAGATTTACAACAGGGTATGTTTCCCGAAAGAAATACTGATTGAAAGAGATGCCAATTTCATGTCAGACCTGCTAGCTTGTCTGTGAAAGTACTGTAGGGTAAAACACTGAAGACCACCCCCTACCATCCCCAGACTAATGGTCTTGTTGAGAGGTTAAACTCTGCAATCAAGTCCAAGCTACGGTCATTTGGAGACCAGTTTAAGAGTGAGTGAGACAAATATTTTCTCCATCTGTTGTTTCCTTACAGAGAGGTTCCCCAGGACTCCACAGGTTTTTCACCCTTTGAGTTGTTGTATGAGCATAGGGTGAGGGGTCCTCTAGATTTAATTCATGATGAGTGGGAAGGTGAGTGTGAATCCTACAAGGAGTCTGTTGTGGCATATGTCCTAAACCTCAGGACAAGGCTCAGGGAACTCATGGACTTGGCCCAGGAGAACCTGGCAGAAGCCCATCAGCAGAAAAAGGTCTGGTATGACAGGAATGCTTGAGCTAGAGAGTATGCTGTAGGGCAACAGGTAATGGTTCTTATTCCTGATAGACACAACAAGCTGCAAGCAGCTTGGGAGGAACCCTACAAGGTGGTAAGGAAGGTCACTGATGTTAACTACATGGTGAAATTGCTAGACAGGAAGCAGGGGCACAAATTTTACCATGTTAACATGATGAAACCTTACCATGATAGGGATGCACTTGTGCTGAGTATTTGCTGTGCATTGCAGGAGGAGTCTGAGGGAGATCTGGTGACTGATCTCCTCAGTGAGGCTCGGACAGACACCTTAGTGGAAGGGATAGCAATGTCCCAACATCTATCTACTACCGAGGTTCGAGAAATCCAAGCAGTGTTAGAGGAGTTTGAGGACATGTTCACTGGGAAATCAGGGTGTACCCACCTGGTGCAACACCAGGTGGATACAGGACCCCAAATGCCTATTAGGCAGGCCCCTTATAGGGTGCCTGAGAGGGTCAAACAGACTGAGGGAGGAGATACAGGAAATGTTGGAACTAGGGGTAATTCAAGATTGCAACAGTCTCTGGGCCTCCCCAGTGGTGCTCGTGTCAAAGAAGGATAGCAGCATTAGGTTCTGTGTGGACTACGGGAAATTAAATAGGCACATAGTGTCAGATGCTTAACTCATGCCTAGGATGGATGAAGCCCTAGAGTAGCTGGGTGGGGCTAAATATTTTACCACCATTGATCTTATCTAGGGTTACTGGCAGGTGCCCTTGACTCCCAGTGCTAGAGAGAGGTCAGCCTTTGTGACTCCTTTTGGCTTGTATGAGTACGCAAAGATACCCTTTGGGATGAAAAATGCCCCAGTGACTTTCCAGAGGCTGGTAGATCATATCCTAGCAGGAACAGGAGGGTTTACCCTTGCTTACCTAGATGATATTGCCATCTACAGCCATTCCTGACAATAGCACCTTCAACATGTCAGGGAGGTGCTGGGCAGACTACAGAGGACAGGGTTGACCATTAAGCTTAGCAAATGTCAGGTGGATATGGCAGAAGTCTCATAGCCGGGACATAGAGTGGGGACTGGTAAGATCAGGTCAGAACCTGCCAAAGTGGAAGCCATTCAGGCATGGCCTGCATCTGTTACCAAAAAGCAGGTGAGGACATTCTTAGGGACAGGAGGGTACTACAGAAAGTTTGTTCCCAATTATAGTATCATAGCTGCTCCCCTCACAGACCTGACAAGGAAAAACAAGCCAGATAAGGCAGTGTGGGCCACAGCATGTGAGCAGGCATTCCGAAAGCTTAAAGAAGCTTTGGGAGAACCCCCTGTGTTAGCCAGTCCAGATTACAGCAAAGAATTTGTTGTGCAGGTGGATGCTTTGAACCATGGGGTGGGGGCTGTACTTAGCCAGATGTCTTCAGAGGGAGAAGACCCTATAGGTTTGCCAGTGGGGAGTCTTATTGAGGATCTGGAGAGAAAGGGAGAAACCAGCCCCAGACTAACTGTGATCTCTGCGTGCTCTTAAGGGAAATTGTACTTGACTGTGTGTGTAGTTGCTATCCCTCCAATGTGCACGCCCCTCACTGGTGCTAGTGGTGAGGATTGAGGCTCCTTGATTACTGGGCGCACAGGCATCACACTCCCAAAATTAATTCAAATTATTTGTGAGAAGAAGAGCCCAGTGGTTAAATGGGACAAGCTAATTCTTCTGGTACTGGAATTGGGATCTTTAGTAAAGGTTAAGAGCAAATTACATAGGAAAAATGGGGATGATGGGAACATTACCTGCATTGGAGGAACAAAGTTTAAAAGAAGGCAGGATTTGAATGAGTTATGTAATGTCTGACTGACAATGACTGCATAGATTATAAGTGATGTATAATGTTTGCAACTACAATTATGTCAATATGGACTGTGATGTATAATGTTTGCAGCTAAAATTATGTCAATACAGTTTGTTTTAACCTATATAAATTTATGATTGCCTATGTCATACATGATAATTTAATAACAATGTTTCTTGTTAAAAAAAAAACAAAGCTAATTCTTCTGGTAGAGCAGTGAGGGCTGTGACTGATCCCCCTTTTTCAGAAATCAATATGGTGCTGCTGCAAGGGGAAAATGCTGGGGATAATAGAAGACGGACACTGTGATTTCACATTTTAAGAGTAGACCCCGATAAACATGCCCTGCATTTTCTGTACAGAGTAGTGAATGGCCTACTGAAAATAAAAGTGGTGGGACCTTAGAAAAAGAAATTGTGCCTATAGTGATAGATAATCTAAAGGCAAAATGGAATGATACCATTAGAGATCGGTTGAGGTAAAAACCAAAGTATTGGGAATAAATAAACTGGGGTAATACTTAATAGAGTGGTAAGGTAAAAAAGAGTATTATTTAACCTTTACCCCAGAGATTACTTGGCATACCAGAACCTAAGGGATGAGTTAAATTAGTGGAAAAGGGATAGGAGGCACAATGCGTAGTATTGGTAAAATTCCTAATGGAGCCCAGGACAGAGAAAGACAGTCGGAGGAAAATAATAACCAGAATTTGTGATTATTGCACAGTGATTTCTAAAAATCAGTCAGAAGACTAGAGAAAACATTGTGGGATAAATAAGTAACAGTGGCAAGAAATATATGGGGCTTTTATGTATGGAGCAGTGTCCAGGGAAGCTCAGAATATTTGTGTGGAAATGCTTATGTGATATTTTTGTACTCCAAGTAAGTTGCAGAAGATTATTTTAATGGTAAATGATGGAGATGCATGGGGGAGAACTGGGAACATAGTTCAGTGCAGGACCAGAATATTCAAGATTTCAAATAAGCTCTGCTGAATTTAATGGGACAGATACTTGGGGAACAGTTTATTTTAACTAATGCCATAAAATATCTCACTAAGACAGCTAACTTCATAGAGCCAAAGTATAGTAAGGCTTTATTGTATATGTTAATGCTGGCAGCCAAGAATGCATTTACAAGGAGCTGGAAAAAACACATTAGTCCAACAGGAAACAGTGTAAAAGGAATTAGGAGTAAGTGGGAATTAGAGATGAAATCAATGGAAGGCAGGAAGAGTAAACTGTCTTACTAAATGGCAACTATGGGATTGGTATAAACAAGTAGGGTGATAAATTGAACAATTAAATGTCTTACTGGAATAGTAAGTGAGGGCAGGTTAATAAGCAGGTTTGAAAACTACAAAACTTTGGAACGTGAGTATAGATGTGCATGCAACATTTAGAAATGGTCGCAATGTGCCACTAGACTAGAAAAAGATGATCATTACCTACAAAACAAGAGCAACTGTGTGAGTTTTCAGTTTTATATAACTGGATTAGAGGTGAGAATGGTAATGTACAGTTGCTAAAAATGTATTTGCGAGTCAAATTTGATTTCTGTCTAAAGGTAATATATACGATTGTTTTTATATAGCTCATGTAAAACAATTCTGTTAAAAGTTTTTGTTTAATACTTTTTCAATAAAGATACTTTTTTAAAATGAAAAATTTTATTTTACGATAGATAGGTTGGTAACTATTTTTAGTATGGTAAAGGACCAAGTTTCATTTAATACTTTTATTGATTTTCTTAATAGTACAACTGAATTATTGAGTTTTATTGCTAATTGCTCTTCTGTTAAATTGCAATATTTAAAGATGATGAAGTGAATAGATTGTACATTGCAATTTATTAAAAAAGTGAACAGAAACAACAGTTTTCCTTACTTTTTCAAGTATAATGTGGTCAGCAGTCAGTTGATCATGGCATTGAGACCAACATTTAAAGCAGGTGAATTCCTAATACAATTTATGGTGTTAGGGAAACATGCCTCTGAAAAAGAATTATCCACCTGCTCTGCTGGATGCTGTAATCTAGGCTATTCTTAGTGAGGGAGAAGGGTTGTATAAACTTAGAGAATGGGTGATCCATACATCGCCAGTCTGATTGGAGAGCAAGCATTTTCCAGCAGAGTGTTAATGTACATGTAATGCCCACTGAAACACAAGTTGGCCACTTTATGGCAGCATATTAAGTTTCTGTGTTGCTTGGACTATAACAGAGCTAACCACCGTCATTATTTAACACTTGCCAAGCAATGCTTTTGCTGTTTAAAGAGTGTAAAATTAAAACAAACAAAAAAAAATAGAAAACTGTGTGTATGTCTGTATGTGTGCATGAATGTGAGTGTGAGATTTAGCGAGATGTTATTTTATACATGTTGAGCAGTGCTTTTGTTGTTTAGCGAGTGTAAAATTAAAACAAACAGATAAATTAAAAAATAATAAAAAAGTGTGAGTGTATTATGTGTGTTACTATGTTTGTTTCTGTGTGTGTGTGTGTGTGTGTGTGTGTGTGTGTGTGGGTGCTTGCATACATGAAAGAGGAAGAATGTGTGTGTGTGTGTGTGTGTGTGTGTGAGAGAAAGAGAGAGACCGATGGAGCAGTGGCTGCAAGTCATTTATAATTAAGATATGTGCACACCTCTCAACCCCGTAGCTCATGAAATCCTGACAAATCCTAAAATACTGTGGGACAAAGTCTCAAAAATAGTGACATATTTTAAATATTGCTCTTATAAAATTAGAAAGTTGCTATAAAAACAGGAATTATGTTAACATGTATTTTCTGAAGCGTATGAAAGTCTGAAACTCAAATGTAACTTGTTATTTAGTAGCTTCATCCTCCAATGATTTGCCATCAAGCCACAAGTTTTATGAGGAACAGACCAAAAAAACAGAGGCAAAAATTCTGGACATTCTGCAGAAATGTGGACAAATGATAGTTATGGTGTAATGAAACATCTAGTGGCTGGCACTATTAATTGAATGTAATCATGTGTGTGTTTTTAAAGGTACTTGTGTGTGTGTGAGTGAGTGAGAGAGTGTCTTGACATTAGTTACCAAACTTATATTTTCGATGTAAAATACTTCCTCCAACAATCGTTACATATACTACAGCACCTTTGAAACATTAGACGGAGGAACTTTTTTACATCAACAAATATTAAATATATATATATATACACAGATTAAAAAAAACAAACAAAACAATTTAACAGATGGACAGTTCTGCAGCATCGGGCCTCAGAACATCCCTGGGTGGGTATTATGTACACAGTAGCACACACCCTGTTGGGCATTATTGCTTGTTTATTTCAGACTTTCAAACTATAGTTGCTAACAGTTTGCAGTTGCCTAGAATGGCAATGGCTTCTAGCATTAATGTGTTTAACATTAAGAAAGTAGTCAGGGGCAACTAGAAAGATGTCCTTCTGTTCCTGTGTTCCAGTAATCTTGGTGTGGGATTTTCCATCTCAGGCGACCCGTACATTGGCTCCTATACAAAAGTTTCAGCTTGGCTGTTGTAGTTGCGTGGAACGTCACATGTAGGGCCATAAACCAGGGACCTTAAATGTGATGTCTGCATGCACAGACCTCAGAACCTTTCAGCCGCAGACGACTGTCACATTGTGTGCTTTGCTCCTTCTCCGCAAGACGTCTTAAAGCTGAGTACCCCATTGGGGTTTTCTTCTTTTACCTCTAGTTGTTGTAGTAATCTTTAGCTGATGTCAGTAAAAAAGGGCAAATGCCAATGCGGGCGCCAGATACTCCATAAAGACATGCACGACTGCTGCATTTTTTGCTAAGGCCAGGAGCACGATCACAATGCTTGGTCTATTTGCCAATCTTTTGCTCCTAAGATTCTACACAGCCAGCTGGCTGCCCTTAATCTGTACTTAGAAAACCAATGACTTAAAAATTAGCACTCAGGATGGATCGGAAGCACTTGGAAGCCTCAACTGAACCACCGCGAAAGAAGGCCAATATTCCTAGGCCCTCTTCCACTTCTGCTCTGCTTTCGGATGCCTCCCAGCTACTGATTTAGGAGTTGAGGAACGTCCAACAGATCTGTGGACATCTATGACGACCTTTTAAGGAAGCCGCTTCGCAATTGATGACAAGCACGTCCCTGGAACTATCCCAGACATCGGCTACCTCCAAGGTCGAGGGGGAAATAGATACAGCTGGACCTCTAACCGGGATTCCTCCTCCCGATACAGCTACCATTAGCTAGACATCCGATTCCAGGCCTACGCCTAAGTCTACCCCACTCAAAAAGAAACAAAAAAAAAACAAACATCTGGCTACACCTCCTGAAGGCCTACCTGACTGGCAGTCCTTCACCTCATCTTTGATGCAGGCCTTTATGGCGGCCATCAGCCTCTTCTCCATCTACTCTTCCTGTCCTCAGCCCTAGGCCTGCCTCTGCCTCCTGTCTTCCACCACCTACCTCACAAGACAGGGAGGAAGAGCAAGAGACCTATTATTCATCTTCAGATGAATCTATATCTTATGCTTCCCAAATAGCCTCTCCTCAAGAGTATTATTCCCAAGATGAAGAATCCATTGAAGGGGACTCCTCTCCAGAGGATATCACCTTTGGGGAAACCATAACCAAAATGAAGGAATACTCTAAATGGGACACTTCACAAATGTCTGATACTCAAGAAAGATATTTTGAACTATTACAAATGGAATCTTCCTGCCCTTCTGCCATTCCTGCCTATTTAGATGCCTTTTCCTCAGCATCAAAAACACTAAATTCTCAGCCACCTGCCCCTAAGCAGAAATTTCTAGTCAAACCTCCCCTGGCAGATCCTGCTGTGATTGCCATTTCACGAGATAAACAATCCAGACTCATTCTGTCTGCCTGTCTCTTACCTATGGACAAAGACAGCAAAACAATGGATAGAATTGGAAAGAAGGTTTACACCTCTTCCACACTGGCCTTTAGAGCCATCAGCTATCAAACTTGTATGACCAGATATGCTCTGGACCTGGTCTCTCAAGCCACTACTCTGCTGGCTGCTACTCCAGACTGCCCCACTAAATCTGACATCTCTTCCAAACTATCTCTGGCTGCCCAAGTAGCCAGACACTCCATTAGATGCAGTTATGATGCTGCAGAGGCCTCTGCACATTCTGAAGCATCTCGGGTCTATATTATAATCTCAAAGGTTTAAAACTTCGAATCACTAAAGATCGAACTTTAGTGATCAAAGTCTTAAACCATCGAAACCAAAAAAAAAAACGAAATAGTGTGTAGGTAAGGGGGCAAGCCCCCCTGCACCCCCCCCCTATTTAAATATACCAACTCCAAGAATGCACTACATTGAAGTAAATGGAAATCTCCCCCTACGGAGATTTTCCATTTAAACATTCAATGTAGAGCGCTTTCGGTATTTTCGTGTCGACAATATCGTATTCGATATTGTTAGATTTTGAGATTTTAATATAGACCCAGCATCTGCCACTGTACTCAGGAGATATTCCTGGTTTCGTCTACAACACTTACCAGAAGTCTTCAAGTCTAAAATCTTAGATGTCCCTCTGGACCCTAATTTCCTGTGTGGTAAACAGCAGACCTATTCAAAAATCTGCAAGCAAAGAGTAAGGAATTACAAGACATCAAGCATCTTTTGGTGTCCCCTATTCCTAAATATTGCAGAAATTACCCTGCCAAAGCAACCATTGTCAGAAGAAACCCTGCCCCAGCTGGACCTAGCTCTTCCAGACAGAGAAGAGTGGCCAGAAGACAAACCCCTTCAGGCCAGCTATCTCTCAGCCCCCCCCCCCCAAGACAGCCCTTTCAAGATGGAGGAGGCCACAACAATGCGTGACTGCCTTGCCCTCCTTCCCCTTTCCGCCCGCCTCTCCCACTGCCTCTCCTGTTGGAAAACCATTGCCACAAACAAATGGGTTCTGGCTATTATTCAAAAAGGATACTTCCTCTTCTGGAAAGAAAGGCCACCCTTAAGGAGTCTCCCCTTCCCCAAGAAATCAGAGACGCCTCTTCCCTCAGATTCTGACAGACCTTCTGAACTTGGGCACCATAGAACCTGTCCCTCTACGGCAGGAAGGAAAGGGCTTCTGTTCAAGACTATTTCTGGTCCCCAAAAAAGATGTACCATGGAGACGGATTCTAGACCTTTCCTTCTTAAACCTATTCTTAAAAGTGACCACCTTCAGAATATAGTTCCTACCAAATTTACTCCCTCTCATACCAGCCCAGGCTTTCATGGCCACACTCGACCTGAAAGAAGCCTATCTGCACATACCTATTCTACCTTCCCACAGAAAATTCTTATGTTTTTCTGGACCCTCCTCTCACTTCCAATTTACTACATTGCCCTTTGGTTTGTCCACTATCCCCAGAGTGTTCACAAAGTGGCTGGCATCTGCCATAACCTATTGCAGAACACAAGGGATCCAGATCTGCCCCTATCTGATTGACATCCTAATCCTAGCAGACTGCAAGGAAACCCTGTTAATCCATCTAGAGTTCACCATGCACCTACTACTAAGACTGAACTTCACCCACAACCTCCCAAAATCCTCCTTGACCCCAGAACAAGACAAAATATTTCTGGGTTGCAAGATCAGAACAGACATAATGAAAGTCTTTCTTCCCCAGGACAAGGTCAGCTCCCTGACCTCCCACTTCAAAAGCCCTGCTGCAGACCCAGCAAATAACTGCAAGGCAATTCCTATGGACCCTGGGTCTAATGGCAGCCACCATCCCCATGCTACCACTAGTCAGAATGCACATGCGAAAGCTACAGTGGTATCTAAAAAAATGTATGGTCACAACACCAACATCTTCTAGAACAAGAAATCACTTTCCTGTCCTGCCTACAGTCAGAATTAAAATGGTGGATTCAGCAAGTTCAGCTGAATCCAGGCCTTCCGCTGCAGCTACCTCTCCCAAGCCAGTTCATGCATACAGATGCTTCAGACTTAGGATGGGGAACCACAATAGCAAACTACAGGGATCAAGCAAAGTGCCACCCTTCCTTAAAGAACAAACACATCAACATGAGGGAAATGACAGCAGTCCTTCTGGCACTGAAAGCCTTCCTTCCACTCCTGCAACAAGGTTGTTCTCCAAATAATAACAGACAACACCACATTTATGTGGTACCTCAACAAGCAGGGAGGGACAAAAGCGTACACCTTAGCAGACTAACCTTACTAATCTAGGACCTAGCCTCACAACATAACTTGTCCCTGCAGGTATCCTACATCCCCCCTCGCAGGACAACAAACAAGCAGACCTTCTCAGCAGGACATCCTCTCCAAATCACGAATGGATGCTGTACAGGAATGCCTTTAAGGTACTGTGGGGCACACCTCAAGTAGATTTGTTTGCCTCCTTCCAGAACAGACAACTCAGACCTTCTGCTCCAAGACCTACTCCCCACTAGCTTGGAGAGTAGACACATTCAGCATTTCATGGAAGGGAAGGTTTCTATATGCCTTTCCTCCATTAATTCAAAAAGTTCTCCTGAAAATCAGGAAAGAAAAACCAAAAATGTTGTTGGTGATCCCCTACTGGCCAAGGCAGCACTGATTCCCCATACTTCTCAATCTAGCCAAAGGCAATCACCACAAGTTACCCCACAAGGTGAACCTTCTGACACAACAAAAGGGAATCCTCATCCACCCACACTTGCAGATGTTGTCACTGACACTGCGGGTGATAAACTTCTAATTTCCTTCAGGAACCACTACTCAGAGGATATGCTTTCAGTCCTGAGGGAGGCCAGAAAACCTACTACAAGAAAATCTTAATTCGCTAAATGGGAGAGATTTTCAAAATGGTGTCTAGGCAATGGCAGAGATCCATGCATTTGCAGATCCACCCCTAGTTCTTGCTTATGTTTGTCAACTAGTAAAGGGGGGACTCTCTTACTCTTCAGTGAAAGTCCACCTTTCAGCAATCTCAGCCTGCCTGCCACTAGACTCTCCCCTACTAGCCAGGCTCATTGTGAAGCTATTCTTAAAAGGGGTCTTACACATTAGACCTCCAAATAACCCATCCCACCTCCATGGGACCTGAACTTCATCCTGGAAAAACTAACCCAGTCTCCATTTGAACCTGCTAGTATGGCTACTCTGCAAATGTGCACATGGATGACGGTCCTCCTAGTGGCCATAACTTCAGTCAGAAGGGTGTCTGAATTACAGGCCCTAATGGCCTGCCCGCCATGCACTACTTTCCACAAGGACAGGGTAACACTAAGAAGTAACCCTTCCTTTATGCCAAAGGTGGATAGTGATCTGAACTTAAACCAGTCTATTCTTCTACCCACCTTCTACCCCTCGCCTACCAATGAAAGTAAGAGAATACTCCACTCCTTGGATGTACACAGCCAGATAAGATTTTACCTAGACAAAACAAAAATCCATAAGAAAAAAATCCAATCAGCTCTTTGTTTCCTTCCAACCCAGGGCCCCGGGCAAGGCAGTCTCCAAACAAACCATCTCATGTTGGATTAGAAAAGCTATTTGCCTATGTTATTCACACCATGGCAAAAAATTCCCACAAGGAGTTAAAGCTCACTCCACCAGGGCAGTTGCAGCCTCCAAAGACTTCTGAAAAGGCCTGGACACTGCTTCCATACTAGAAGAAGCCACATGGTCAACCATTCACACTTTCAGCAAACACTACAAGTTAGACAATGTCTCCAGAGCACGTGCAGGATTTGCCAGAGCAGTCCTGCAGGGCTTTGTGGAATCAGCCTCTTCTACCTCCTCCCTTCCTTCCAACTAAGCTGTGGTACTCTCCCACACCAAGAATACTGCAACATAGGAGTCGAAGGACATAGAATAGTTGTGTAAAATCTTACCAAAACCATAGATGTCCTTCTCTTCCATGCTGCAGTATTCCTTCCCATCCACTTGACCCCCCTTATCCTTTCTGTCACTCATTACAGGTCTGTCTTAGGTCTCTTGGGGGGTTATACCCTACCCTGTGACCAATTTAACTACATAATGGCTCCTTGACCCTATGACTCACATCACTGGCAACTCTACTCGAGCTGGGCTTTCAAGTTCTGAGGTCTGTGCATGCAGATGTCACATTTAAGGTCCCTGGTGTATGGCCCTACGTGTGATGTCCCACGCAACTACAACAGCCAAGCTGAAACGTTTGTACAGGAGCTGATGTACGGGTTGCCTGAGGTGGAAAATCCCACACCAAGAATACTGCAAAATGGAAGAGGACATCTATGGTTATGGTAAGATTTTGCACAACTATTCTTTCTTAAGGGAAAGTCTAGTCTTTTCTCTGTTATGGGTGAATATCCAGAATTTGCCAACAAAAAAGGTTGTTAACATGTAAAATTTGCTATGGAACAAGGGTGAGAAATAGCTGTGAGAGACAGCAGTAGAAATGGTACATTTCTCTCTGGGTTTTGTACAATGCTAATGGCCCATATTTTCACCCACCCCATGTGGAAAAACGTATGACAGTAGTAAGCAGCATAATTGCTGATGTTCATCGTGTTACCCTGCTGCAGTCATCACACTTGGGTAATCCTGCCGTCAGGCGGTCCCGCAGTCTGACCGAATTCCAAAGTCTTGGTCCGGCATCGGTTGCTGTCGCTTTTTCCCTGACGTCAGTGCGTCAAGGGTATATGAGGCATCCAACGCCATTTTCTTCAGTCATTCTTGCCGCGTGGTGCCCGAAGCAGAAGCAGTTCGCAAGTGCCGGTCGGCCGACCCCTGAGATTTTCGATTTGAATTTCAGTCCGAAGTCTTCAATAAAGCTTTGTACCCCGTTGGGGAACATTTTCTTGCCTCAGTCCGATGTCAGAAAAAGTTAACAATTGCATTTCTTGTGGGAAGCAAATACCTTATAAGGACTTCCATTCCTATTGTGTTCCTTGCCTAGGCTCAGACCACGACGTCACAGGTTGTCGGTTTTGCGCTAGGTTTAATAAACGCACTATCAAACGCTGTTTTGACTTCGCACGGCATTATTTTGGTAGGAAATTCAATTATATCATGCCATCGGAGCAGTCAACGACCGCAATTCTTAAAAAACGCAAGGATAAGGACAGGCAGCCTAGGAATAAGCCAGACCCCGAGGCCTCAGCTGGGCCTGTCGCCTGTTCTCCGGTTTTCAGTGAGGCACCTACGCAGCCCCTGACGACCGCAGAGCTGGAACCCCAGACAACTGCCGACTCCCACGTGGAGTCTACTAGGCTGACACAGCCATCTACCGACACCGGAGCAGATTTAGACACCGGAGCAGAGGAAACACCTTTGGTTGCAGAAGGTGTCTTCAGACCGACTACACTCACCATTAAATCTTATGCTAAACTTAAAACTCCTTTAAAAACTATGAAAACTGTTCATCAGTCAACAGGTCAAGGCCCCATGCCTAAGAAACAGATGCTTAAGATGGCTGAAGATTTAATTACCCTTATCAGGGGTTCCCATCCCCCTCCTGATAAAAGACCAAGACAAGAGGAGGATTATGCATGCTCTGACCAGGTCTCTCTCTCCTCATATTCTTCTGAAGAACAGGATTACACTTTTCCACCTTATGAGGATTCTGATGCTGAAGACTCTATTCCCTCAGCATCTCCCCCTGAAGACTACTCCTTTGGGGAAACATTACATACCATGAGAGAACATTTCCACTGGGAAGACCAGGATTACTCAGATTCTAAGAAAAGGCTCTGAGAGTTCCTTCTATTACCCCAGCATAGACCTCTTGCTATTCTTCCTGTTTTAGATATTGTGGATGATGTCTACTTGGAGTCTAGTTTAAATCCAGACTCTCTACCTCCTGCTCCAGCCAAACCAGACAGATACTACAGAGTACCTGACTCACACAAATTCCTTTATAAAAGCCCTGTAGCTGACCCAGAAACCATATCCCAGGGTCCTAAGGGAGCAAAGGCTTCTATGGCTAAAAATCCTGTGCCCTCTGAAAGAGATTCCAGAGTCCTACATAGATGGGGAAAGAAAATATACACCTCTGGCTATGAGAGCATTACATTGCCAGTTTCACATGTTGAAATGTCAGCAATTCCTGATGTCTCAGTTAAAACAAAAAATGAGCACACACTCAGAACAGCCTGAGTTCAAGGAAATGCAGGATCTGTTGCATGCAGCTGAACAGGTGGGCAAGCATACTTTACAATGCGGATTTGATTCACTGGAAGCTTCCTGTAGAGCAGCTGTTATTGGCTCAGTCATTCGTAGACATGCTTGGTTAAAAGAGCAAACCCTCCCTGACCATGTTAAAGCAAAATTATTAGATGCACCTTTACAACAGGATGTATTATTTGGTGTCAAAGCAGAAGAGGTTTTAAAGAAAATGGAGGATAAGGCTAAATCTATGCAAACGGTCAAGGATTTCTTACTGGTACAACCCCCTTGCTTCAGCAGAAATTGGCCAACAAAAAATTGGTTCTTTCCAGCTTCAGACAGATCACAGAGGTCACAGGGCCCTTACAAACCTCGCCAATGGGGTTCTGCTACCCAGAAAGGAGGAGAAGACAGGCCCCAAGCTAACAGAAGGCAGACACAATGACTCTATTCTCAAACTACCAAGCAAATCTCTCCTGGCAACACCCTTGGGAGGAAAACTAGCATTTTTTTGCAGACAACTGGCACATCACCACAAAGGACAAATGGGTTCTAAACATTGTCTCTCAAGGATACAGACTCCACTTTCATACCTTACCAAGGATCAAAGGAATGCCAAACCTGCCACCAAATCAATGGGCAGAGGCACAAAAACAAATTACAGCTCTCATGAACATGAGAGCCATTCAACAGGTACCTACACAGGAGCAAGGGCAAGGATTTTACTCAAGACTCTTCTTAGTTCCAAGAAAGGACAAAGCATGGAGACCCATTCTGGATCTTTCAATTCTGAACACCTACATTATCAATTCTCTGCACTGCCCTTTGGCTTATCTACTGCACCCAGGGTCTTCACAAAATGCCTGGCACCAGTAATTTGCATACTGCAGACAAAGAGGAATTCAAATATACCCATACCTGGACGACTGTCTTATTCAAGCAGAAAGCAAGGACATGCTTTTTCAGCATCTGGCATTTGACAAACACCTTCTAAGTTTCCTAGGGTACACAGTAAATGAAAAGAAATCAAAACTAGTGCCCTCACAAAACATAACATTCCTGAGTGCCAGCTTGAATACAATGGCCCAGATGGCTTACCTCACGCCAGACAAACAACGACAACTGTCTCAATATTTCAAAATAATGGCAACAAAGACCCAACTCCCTGCAAGAAAAATTCTGCAGGCCTTGGGATTCATGGCATCTTGCATTCTACTAATACCATTTGCAAAACTGCATATAAGGAAATTACATTGGTACCTGAAAAGTGTATGGACTCAGCACAGCCACAGCTTGGAAACAATGATTCCACTCATTCCCTGCCTTCAACAGGAGTTTCTATGGTGGGCACAGGCATGTCACCTCAACAAGGGTCAGCCTTTCACCTTACCCACAGCCAGGCAAACAGACAACAGATGCATCGGACTATGCCTGGGGAGCACACATGGCAGGACAGTGCATTCAGGGCAAATGGACTACAGATCAGAGACACCTGCATATCAATCAAAACGAAATGCTAGCAGTGCAGAAAGCCCTAACACCTTTCAAGGACCTTCTACACCCAGGGCAACTACTAATAAGGACAGATAACACCACAGTTATGTGGTACATAAACAAGCAAGGGGGCACACATTCCTACCCTCTATGCCGGCAAGCAGTGACCTTGTGGAACACTGCACTGTCTTATAAGGTTCAATTGCAAGCACACTTCCTGCCAGGAAAGAAAAACACATTGGCAGATGACCTAAGCAGAAACATCATGGATCCACACGAATGGAAACTAGATCCACAAGTATTTGCAATGATAGCTCAAAAATGGGGACGCCCAGACATAGATCTGTTTGCAAGCCCCCACAACCACAGACTTCAAAAATTTTGCACAAGGACCTTCCATCCACTAGCTTGGAAAGTGGACGCTCTCTCATTCAGTTGGAAAACATTAATAGTCTATGCCTTCCCTCCACTGCCTCTTCTAGCAAAGGTACTGCTGAAAGTCAGATTAGAGAGGCCACAAATGATTCTCGTTGCACTAGAAACATTGGTATCCAATTTTAAGGACCAGGGCCCAGCATGGATTTTGCCACAAATTCCTCATCTGCTCACCCAGCGAGACAATCTGATTCTACACAGCCAGCTCAAGACTTTAAACCTGGCTGCGTGGCAAATTACCTAAATAACCAGCCAACACCTTTATCCAAAGCTGTTATGGATGTCATTCTGGAGGCCAGGAGGCCCAGCACCAGGAAAACCTATTCAGACAAATGGAAAAGATTTTGCTCCTGGAACCAGGCTAAAGGCCTAAATCCCCTGGAGCCGAACATTCCTCAGATTCTACAATATTTAACTGAGATGTTACACAAAGGACTTTCCTTTTCATCTATTAAGATCTACGCCTCAGCAATTTCAGCTCATTGCAGCACGGATCCTCCTTTATTTTCACATCCACTCCTAAGACAGTACCTCAGAGGGGCTAAGAACTTAAGACTGCCAAGGAGAGCTCCAACACCTACTTAGGATCTCAACTTTGTCCTGGAAAAGCTTACACTGCCGCCCTTTGAACCAGCTTTTTCAACTGATTTAAAATTTCTTTCATGGAAAACTGCCCTACTTCTAGCAATAACCTCAGCTAGAAGAGTCTCAGAGCTACAGACACTAATGGCAGTGGAACCTTTCCTCATTTTTCATCAAGACAGAGTTTCTCTATGAACTAATCCTTCCTTTATGCCAAAGGTGGTATCCAGTGTGGCCCTAAACCAAACCATTCACTTGCCCACCTTCTTCCCAAATCCCCAGAACAAAGGAGAAAGACTCCTGCACTCTTTGGACATCCACAGGCAATTACGTTACTACTTGGATAAAACTAAGGCTTTCAGAAAAAATGACCAGCTCTTTGTAGCCTATGCTACAGGATCACAAGGAAAAGCTATCTCAAAACAGACCATTTCTAAATGGATAGGACATTGCATACGTTTCTGCTACACACATCATGGGAAACCAGTACCTGCTAACATTAGGTCCCACTCCACCAGGGCTACAGCTACATCAGCAGCCTTTCTCAGGGGAGTGCCAACCAAGGATATTCTGGAAGCTGCTACTTGGAGTTCAGTGCACACCTTCACCAAACACTATCACTTACCTCTTTACTCTAAGACAAGAGCTGGTTTTGCCACTGCAGTTTTGCAGGGCCTACTAGCCTCTTCTAACCCTGTTTGACTCCACCTCCCCTCCTTAGCTTTGGGATTCAACCCAAGTGTGATGACTGCAGCAGGGTAACACGATGAGCATAGTACAGTTTTGTACCTACCATAAATGTAGATGTTCGAGTGTTCACCCTGCTGCAGTCCAGGTTACCCTCCCTCCATCCCCTCTGAACTAGCTGAACTTATCTCTACCACTTTATCCTATACTACCTCCGTATTGTATTTGCTTATACCTAAGGGTTTTGTTTTATTTTTATTTATATATAAATATATATATATATATATATATATATATATATATATATATATATATATTTTGCCTACCTTTTGGGGGCACCTGACATCTGGGGCAAGAAAAACTGAAGAAAATGGTGTCGGATGCCTCTTATATACCCCTGACGCACTGACATCAGGGAAGAAGCGACAGCAACCGATGCCGGATCAAGACTTTGGAATTCGGGGTTGACTGTGGGACCGCCTGACAGCAGGATAACCCAAGTGTGATGACTGCAGCAGGGTGAACACTCGAACATCTACATTTATGGTAGGTACCAAACTGTACTTTCTGCTTATGTATTACGTGCTACTGATTATGAATCTTGTATGTTTTATGTTGCCAGCTGAGAAAGAATTTGCCTCTTATAAGAGCACAGTGTCCTACAGAGTCTACAGATGCATATGATGCTGAATTGAAGAATGCAGCTAAAGACTGTGAATTTGCTTCCCTGCATGATTATCTAAGAAATGATAGAAACAGACCAGACAGTATCCGAAGCTGTGGATGTATGCAAAGCAACTGAAATTAATAGTGCACAGTATACAATATGTGTCTAGTTCATTTCAGAAAAAAAGAGATACTGACATACCCAGTTCCAGACTGCCCATGGAGCCAAGTGTGGGCAAATTTGTTCCAGCTCAAAGAACACATTTATTTTGTGCGTGCTTTTTATTCCAAGTTCATTGCAGTAATCAAACTGGCTGACAAAATAAATAAAAGTGTGATTGTGTATTGCAGTCAATATTCTTAAGATAACAGATACCTGATGTTCTCATACCCAAGAGTTGTCCACAATGTGCAAGTCAGTAATTTGGAACATTTGTGCACAACAGGATTCTGACACATAGCATCCAGTCCACACTGTTGAACATTGAAGCATCTTATGGAATGAAAAAGCTATGAGGATTGCCATCCTGCATACCTACTTCAGCTACATTAGTGATGGCCAAGAACCAACATAAAGTTAAGGAAATGTTGGAAAGAAATTCGAAGAGTGCTAACTGGTCTGCTTTAGGAGGGGAGAGGGGTTGGTTTCTGTCCATGATGAAAATACACTCGGAGAGATGGGCAAATTATATAATTGTTGGAAAGATTGCTAGTAAAACTACAGCAGCTGGGTTGTAGCTAGCTGACATTGTGTTTGGTGATATGCATTATGTCACTAGCCCCACCGATTTAGGCATTCAAAAAATCCTCCTTATGAATGCATGGTTAGAGTATATGATACCGCAGGTTGCACACTACTTTACTTGCTCAACCAATCATTGATGCAGTTTCAGGCAGCTGGTCGTCAGCTGGGAGCATGCACATAGGAGACAAGAAAAAAAAAGAAATTAGCAGAGGCAGATATACTATTATGACAGATACTGCAAAAGATTACCAGATTTATCAGTTGGAGATAAGGTAAGAGTTCAGATGCTCTGGGAAAGTCTGCAGCCTGAAGCTGAAGTTGTTAACAAAACAACTGAACCAAGATCGTCTGTACTTCATAGAGAAGATGGTAAGCTGTCAAGAAGAAATCATGGAAAGTCATACATGACAAATGGATCAGAATCAACGTTCCAGAAAGATGCATAGCTGAAAGTATCAGAGTAACTCTTATTGCAAGAAAAGGGAGACTGTGGGCCACATTCCAAAAGACCTGTACTCATTGTAATTGACTTACTCCGGTCTTTTGAAATCAGGCCCTTTGACTAGTGTGATTATCAGAAGTTGCAGAGAGGGTCCTGATGTAGCTCAGAATTAAGTATTGTGCAGCAAGAGCAGTCCAGTATAAATTCCTGCTAAATTCTTAAGGTATGGTAGAACTTTGAAAAAAACAGGTACATGAACTGTTCCAGACTTCAACATGATTCTAAGGACTGGAAAGTTCCTTATTAAAAATGTTCTTGAATATATAAAAAAGTTGATTTTGATGTAAAGTGCCCATGACGTGCATAGTGTAGTGTTAAGGCTAATTGCAGTGACCAGTGTAACATAATGCATAGTTCTCATAGATACTTTACATTTCACCTTTAAAAAGAGAATGTTAGGTATGGGGCATATAACTGCTGAAGAGCTCACTACATTGATATCTTTTTTTTGGATTACTATCTGTGTTTTAATTATTATTCATCCTGACATGACATACACTTAACTCATTAGTGTTTGCAGACACTCCTGCAACCTAAGCTTTTACGCAAGATCAGCCAGCCAGGCAGTATTGTGATACTTGAAGAAACAGGGATTCAGTTCTACCTCCCTTTCTGTAGAGGTGATCCATTTCTGAGGGTAGACAGTTCAAACTGTTTTTGATGGATGCCTAGATTGATCCTGATATTGTGTAGACCATCTTTCATAACTCTGGCATGCCAGAGCTTGGTGTGGTTGCCACCCCACATAATGTAGAAATTTACAAAAGGGAAAAGGGGAAGAATACCTGTAGGCCCTGATGGAGAAACCTTTCTGCTTAGCCTCATAGAAGGTCCAAATGGTAGTTTTTCTAAGAGCTTCTAAAATCTCCAGGACTACCCAGTGGCAATCTTCTAGCTGAAAAGGAACTACTTCAGAGACCACACTTTTAGGTGGAGGTGGTCATCTTACTACAGCCCACAACCCTTAGTATTACAATCAAGAATGTCTTTGAAAAACTATATTCTAAAAAAATATGGAACTAGACAATTAAGAATCACCATGAAACGGATATAAAATAAGCCTTGACCTTTCTGAAACTTCATTAGCAAGCAACATAAGAAGAGGAAATATAATAAATGCATAACAAAAACTCACCCCACTCCACTAAGAATGTACCTAGTATCCACTCCACCATCCTTGTCTAATTACAGGTAGCAGAAGTTGCATAATACTGAATTTTTATTGGTTGTTTCCAGTATCTTTTTCATGTAAGCCACAGTTGCCTCAGCATCTAGGTACATGCACTGCTATCTTGTATAATAAATGTTGCAAAGTATGACTACATGGACAGGTGAATACATTTCTGAATGTAATCTTTTATTTATATGCTCTTGTGCAAAGCATCTGAGCTTCATGACTGACATGCTTTTGCACATACACTTGAGTAGTGTGGTTCTGTAGACTTAAATTTGGTATCCTGGTAGAGACTCTGTCTGCTGGTCCTTATCTCAGCATGGAAGATCAGTGACTTAGTACTAGGCTGTTAATGTGTAAAGAGGTTGACTTGGTGTTTCGTAGGGAAAAGATGTTCTTCTAAGTAAATTTATTTGTTTTTTAAATGTAGTTTTAAGCTGTTTCCCACCTAGTCCAGCCTTCTTCAGGTTTTCTCTCCAGGTGCTGAAAGCAGTGAGAGTGTTCATGTTCATTGTCAGTTATTATTCTTCCTTTGTCAGAACAATGAGTGTAGGCAAGTGGAGGGGGTGTTTGTTTCCCTTGCCTGTGGCATGAAAGTGTTTTGCAGTTACCAGCAGACCCTATCAATATGTAAAAAAATGAACAAGCACAAGAATCTGTCTAGTTCCAACCTTACCACCACAAGTGATGAGGAAAAAATTAAAAACAGAGAAACTAGTGATCTTAAAACTTCATTGCTGAGCAAGTTTTAAGACCACTAGTTTCTCTGTTTCTTTTTATTTTTCTTTACTCTATCAGTATGTGTTACCAGACACATTGTCTTTTTTGTTACCAGCATGTTTAACTGATCCTTGGCCAGCACACTTATATAATACTCCATTGGGAAGGGTGGCCACATGTAATCAGTGCTGGAGGAATGTGTCCATAGCTTTTCACCTGTTCCCTGACCACCTAGTCACTGGTACATATCTTTTTCAAGCACTGTAGTTTGTGGTTTGGGCTTCCACTCCAGGAACAGAGCATCATCTGGGGCATTATGTCCTAAAGCTCATCTTTTCCCTTTCACTCATCTGTTACTGCTGATGAAGGTTTCAGGGATACTGTGTCTGTGTTTTCGCTCAAATTTTTTGCTCACTGCAGTGTCCATTTTGAAAAAGATATAGATATGAGATTACTCATTTTGTCATTTGTTCTTTCAGCTAGCCCTATGCAGTGGATGCCTTATTCTCTCCCTGTGCCTCCTTATTTTTGGTACTCCAGCTGCAGCATTATGACAGCTGGATCTCCTGTATACAAACCAAGTTTATAACTCTTTAACTTCATCTTTTTTGTATAATATCCATCTGTCTATCTGTTTATATATCTATCTATCAATCCATATGGGTTTACCAAACATGATTGACATACCCAAGTTTGGTTGTCACTAACATTGACAACAAAAGGTCAACAATGCAACCATCAACATATCACTAAGCAAGCACCAACAATTTCCCTCCCTCCTGTAAACAAAAACCACAAATGCAAAAAAAAAAAAAAAAAAGTTTTGCAGGCCCCCTCAACTACTTGCTAATTATATGTATACTAACTCCCAGATTGCACAATCCCTTAGGAAGGGGCATATTCCTCATCTGTGGGGATTGTCAGTATCGTACTGCTATTGACCAAAGTGTCCCAACAAAACAGATGTTGACATTTGAGAGTTTTATATATATATATATATATATATATATATATATATATATATATCTGACTGTTAGTAGGGAACGGACAGCCCTCTTGAATAGTATAGCTTGTACTAGTATTAGGACGTATTTTTCACAAATCACCTATGGAAAGGATAGTCAGGTTACTGTGAATGAAAAGATTTATACCTTCATGGAAAAAATGTCCTGTTTTAAAAAATGGAAATGTGTAGAGTATTCCCAAGCCTAGTTTTGGGCACACATGTTCTGACAGGATGGCGTGTATTTGTCAAGATCAGGGAAGAGAATTTTTGAAGCAGATATTTTGCAATGTTTGACAAACACTAGTCAGAATTTATGCAGGGTCAAAAATTCAACAGTTCACAGATAGCAACATTTGATGCATCTCTGATGGTTCTTAATGCTAGGAGTATTAATAACAAAGTTATTTTATTGGAAAATCTGCTGTGTTCCCACACGGTTGATGTTGTTGTTTGTGAAACATGGTTAAAGAGCAATGACTGGAAACCAATTTTGTCAGGATGTAAATGTTTTTATTGTAACAGACATTCTAACAAAAAATCAGGTGGAGATGTTATGATAGGGGTTAAAGATAGTTATGCGACATGTGATTATTACATGTTCAGTTATAACACCAATACAATAGACTGTATAACTGTGACAATAAAGACAACCCTGGAACATATAACAGTTGTTGGAGTATGTAGACCACTATAGACCACCAAAGTCAAGTCCACATGACCTAGAGGAATTCATACTTTTCTTGCATGAAACACAGGTGGGAAGAATAATAGCAGCTGGGGACTGAAATTTACCAGAAATAGACTGGAATAATATTGATTCAACAATGTTAGTAAGGAAATTATTCACAACATATATTCAGATTGTAAAAAAACTACCAGGGGACGGAACTTACTAGACGTTGTATTCCTAAAGAAGTTACTGTTACTTCAAGTCAAGTTTTACCACAGTCGATATGCAGTGATCATGGGGTATAAAGGTTAATTTGTTGCTAGATAATTCTGCCAAACTGAAGTCTAAACTAAAGCACAGAAGGATAATTACAGATTATATGGAAGCAAAACAGTCACCATTTTAAACTAACTGGAGTGAGGTGTTCAGTGGAAAAACTGCAGATGAAATGTGGAATGTTTTGAAAGAGAAACTGTTTCAGTACAAAAAAAAAAGGTTTAACATCAGGATCTAGGCATGCAACATCAGTGTATATATTTCCATAAGAACAAGATATCTGATTAAGGTGAGAGACAAAGAAATATAAGAAATGGAAGAGAGGTCGAACTACACCTTAAAAAAAACTGAAATAAACAAGCTGGACAAACTGATTAAGCATAGTGTGAGACAAGATCAAGAAAAATTTGAAGAAAATTTATATAAAGATACAGAGCATAATGGGAAATCTTTTTATAGATACATAAGATGTGGAAGGAGTAAAGACACAAATTGATAAACTGTGTGCAGATTCTAAAATTTATTCTCAGACAAGAGATTATAGCTATATTTAAAAAATTGTATGGAAAACATTTTGGCTCCACAAAAGGGGTGATAAGTTGCCCTAGTGACATCCAGATAACCCAAGACACTGGAATCGAAGTAGATTATATTGAAAAAGAACTGCACAAACTGGATTCAAACAAAGCACAGGGAGGAGACAGAATTAGTAGCAATGACCTGAGAATACCTCAGCAAGAACTTATGGTACCATTATATCTATTATTCACTATGCCATATAAATATGGGGAGATTCCTCAAGATTGGAGACGTGATTATTAAACCTGTCTTTAAGGGAAAAGGGAGTAGGACAAACAGAGTCATGTAGACCCTTAAGTCTACTTTCATGTTGTGGAAAAATAATGGAGAAGGTAATATTGGATAAGTTATTGTCAAAACTGGATAGGTTGGGACTTGAAACCATATATCAGCATGCATGTGTTGAAAATAGCTCTATTACCACTTGTAACATGATGTTCTATAACAATAGAATAGCTATGAAGGAACAATTATGCTATGATGTAATTTGTATAGATTTAACTTCAGCATTTGACAGGGTCATACACAAAACACTGATCAATAAATTAGTACAACTAGGTATTGATGTACTCTTGATAAAATGGATAGCTGCATGGCTTACAAATAAGACATGGCAAGTATCATACAGCAACTGGACAGGTGAAATCCTTGGTTACAGTCAGGGTGTCCCACAGGGCTTTGTCCTAGGCCCTTACTTGTTTAGATTGTATCTTTCAGTTTTTCATTTGAGATGTTCTACAGTCTATATGCAGATGACCTGAAATTGGGTAAACTGATTACATGCGTTACAGATAAGGCATGTCTGCAAAATAACTTGACTAAATTGACCATTTGGGCACAGGAGAATAATATGCTGATAAATACATCAAAAACTAAGCATATGAGATTTGGGAGACCTAAACTGTAAGGTGAATATTTAATATAGCATACAGTGACTGAAACTGTAGACTCATTTAAGGACCTTGGTATATGGGTAGATTCAGCTATGAGTTTTTCTAGTCATATCAACCAATTGGTTAATGATAGTTATAGAACCATAGGTTGTATAAATAGATGTGAAAGTCTAGGAAATCAAAAACGATGAAGTACATTAGACCCTAACTTGAGTATGGATTAACAATATGTAAACCCTATAAGAAAACAAGTGTGAGTAAACTGGAAATAGTACAGCAGAAATATACCAAGAGCATCCATGGATGTGAAAATTTAAGTTTTATGAATGACTAAAATATCTGAACTTGTACAGTGTCTCTTACAAATCTCTAAGAGGAGATCTTATTCAGGTATATAGGACATTTAGAGACAACTACCTCTGGGAATGTTTGGGGGTTATGAGAAAGTACTAGAGAATCATCAGACAATCTATGCAGAAGATTCTATTGGAATGAGAAGTGTACTAACTGGTTCTCTGACAGAATAGTGCATGCATGGAACAGACTGTCAAATTATATTAAGTACTAGTTTAGATATGTTTAAGAACAACCTGGACACTTATTATGGGAACAAGTGTTTTGGCATATTGGCAAGCTAGAAGGGCATTAATGCCTGTGCTTGAAATATTTGTATGTATGTATGTATGTGTATATATATATATATATATATATATATATATATATATATATATATATATATATATATATATATATATATATATATATATATATATATATATATATATATATATATATATATATATATATATATATATATATATATATATATATATATATATATATATATATATACATATATATATATATACATATATATATATATGTATACATATATATATATATATATATATACATATATATATATATATATATATATATATATATATATATATATATATATATATATATATATATATATATATATATATATATATATATATATATATATATATATATATATATATATATATATATATATATATATATATATATATATATATATATATATATATATATATATATATATATATATATATTTATTTATATATGTATATTTATATATATATATATATATATATATATATATATATATATATATATATATATATATATATATATATATATATATATATATATATATATATGTATATATATATATATATATATATATATATATATATATATATATATATATATATATATGTGTATATATATGTATGTATATATATATATATATATATATATATATATATATATATATATGTATGTATATATGGATTCCTATTACAAGAACGAAAGTTCACTACTTCGAACTTGTAATAGGAAGCCTCACTTCTTCGAAAGTTCACTTTAACAAAAGCGAACTTTTGCGTAAGTGTACTTCACCGAAAACACTGCAGCACAGTGGAGGACATAAAAAACAAGCTATGTCCTCCACTATGGTGCGATAGTCACGGACCCTAGGGTTAGAGCACAGGTTAGGGTAAGGGGATAGTTAGTAAAGCTGTCCCCTTACCCTAACACATGCCCTAACCTTAAGGTTCTTGACTGTTGCACCATAGTGCAGGACATTGCTATGTCCTTCACTGCGCTGCAGTCGTCACAGACCTTAGGGTTAGGGCATGGGTCATGGTAAGGGGGTAGCCCTAGGGGCTATCCCCTTACTATGACCCGTGCCTTAACTCTAAGGTCTGTGAGTACTGCACGGAAGTTCAGTACAACACCCGTTCATTGTACTGAACTTCGCGTAAGTGCACTTTCGATTAAGTGCACTTTCGCTGCAGTGAGCATTCCATGCACTATTTCGAATTAGTGAAAATTCGATCTAGTGTATGGAACCCATATATATATATATATATATATATATATATATATATATATATATATATATATATTTAGATATATATATATATATATATATATTTAGATATAGTTGGTCTTTATCAGTTTATTGAATGCTCATTTCATCGAATACCTTTTTATTGATCTGTTTTTTCAAACACTCTTCATTGAAGTGTTTAATCATCGAAGTAACAGTGATCAAATAATTTTAGTTGGCCAACAACTGGAAGATAACTTGGGTTTGTTTTACTGTAGTACATTTCAGGATGTGCAGTGGCAAGTCATGCCTAAACTCTGCCAACCATCCAATAATCTGTGAAAGTAAGGTAATGTTTATACCGATGACGGCATGAATATTTATTACCTATTAGCAGTTTACCCTTTTCCTCAATCTAGTGCGATATCAGAGTTGGTATATTTAATTTTTGGGGGTGTGTGGGTGACACCTCCCCCCGCAGGAGTGGTGCAGGGGGGCACAACCCCCCTGCAAAAGTGATTTAAAAAAAGTAGTTGCTGTATTTAATATTTTAATTTCTAAGGCCACTTCTACATTTGGAAATACCAGATTGTGAGGTACTACATTAATACAAAAATAAAAAAATGTTACAATTAAAAATGTTAAACTATGAGTTTTAGTTTTTATTCAGATATTTTTTTTAATACGGAGTCTTAGAGTTTTAATACAATGCTTAGGTCTTGTAATTGTTTGCATGTTCTGCATGTTCCGGAGTCATTTAGTGACAGACATGTAGCATTTTGTTAGGGTGGCCGACTAAAATCATTCAATAATATTGTGTTTGATGATTATCAGCAAAAATATATCCACAGGCTCCCAGATAAAAACAAATGGTTTAATGCATCAAGATCAAAATAAAAGCTTCAGTAAGCGCTTTCGTCTTCTAACTCTTTTACAAAGACTTCTTCAGACTGAAGTAAACAGCAAAATTAATGTTTAAATATCTTAAAAATCATCACCTAACATAACATCACATGACCTTACTAAAAACACTTGTTCCTAGTGCTTTAACCCTTTCCTTTTCAAATAGCTGACAAATTCTTCTCTATTGTTTAATCTTGGTGGAAAGCAGGTATTTAGACTTACTTGCCAGCAGTATTCCAACCACCCTAGTTCTTCTTCAATTTTAATAATATTTGCTTCAATGGATACCGTATCAAGTACTATAAATTTAAAATCTACCTTACATTTGTTTGTTTTATAATGTTTACATAATGCATTCCTCTCATCACCTGACTGAATGGCATATTTATGCTCATATACCCTTCTGTTTAATTCTCGAGTGGTTCTTCCAACATAATATGATTTGCATTGGCTACAGAAACATAAGTAAACAACATTTTTAGACTTACAACTAAATTGGCCTGGAATTTTGACTTTTATTCCCCCTATTTTTATTTAATTTTCTTCCGTAAAAATGTAAGTGCACATATTACCATTATAGTATTTAATCATCCCACATTTTCTGTTACTTCTTTCATTTGGCTTTTTCAGTTTTTCCTGAAAATAATTTTTAAAGTTTTTTCCTTTTCTTTGTACAAACAGAGGATTATCACCTACTTTTCTAAACACATCATTGTTTATTCTTAGTAGTCCCCAGTTTTTTCTTATCACATTTTTTATAGCTGATGAATCTACGCTGTTTTGAATGGCCATAGAAGTTTTTCTTTTATAACGTTTTTTTTTTCTTTTCTATCTGGGATTTTTCCCCTCATCTCTAGTCTTTCTTCTAATAATTTATTTACTTCATATTCTGGGTATCTTCGTTTTCTAACTCTATTACAAAAGGAACTAGCTTCTTCTAAAAACTCATCTTCACTGTTTGTGAGCCCACTTATTCTAGACAGTTGCCCCTTTATTATATTTAGCTTAGTCTTTTTAGGATGCATACTAGAGAAGTGCAGATACATATTGTTCTGCACCTCCTTTTTATAAATTCTTGATATTAATTTGTTATTCTTTTTATACAAAAACAAGTATGTGCACACATTATTTATATATACCAAGAATTCTTCTAGTTCCTCATACGTACCTCTCCATATTAATAGTACATCATCAATAAATCTAAAAAACATTTTTATGCTATTTTTATATTTGCTTTGTAACGCATGACTGGTTTCCCATCCATGCATAAATAAATTTGCATAAATTTCCATTTCTTCATCATTCGGTATCATAGTGTACAAGGATTTAATATCAAGTGTTACAAGTAAATCATTTTCATTTACTGCTATTTTCTCAATTTTTTCTAGCAAATTGAAACTGTCCCTAATATACATAGAGGTATGTGGGATCATTTTTTTGTAAGAACTTATCTACAAATACAGACATACCTTCTGTTTTACTGTTCTTACTAGTCACTATTGGCCTAAGTGGGGGTTCTTCCAGGTCCTTATGAACTTTGGGTATTCCATACATTTTACTTATTTTAAGGTTGGTATTTGCTAGACTCTTCCTTATTTTTTCATCTATTTTACCAGCATTATACCATTCTTCTATACATGCATCAATAAATCTATACCCTCTTTTCATATCTTGCATAGTTATTTTTTTGTAATACTTATCGTCTGTTAACAGCAGTTTCATCTTGGCTTCATATATATTTTTGTCTAATACAACAAGTGATCCTCCTTTGTCAGCTTTGAAAAATAAAATGTCATTGTTGTTCATCATATTATGAAACACTACTTTTTCATGTCTAGTTAAATTATATTTAAATTCAGCTTTTTTATCTAAAATTTCAATAATTTGCATTTCACAAATATTTAAGAACATTTCTAAATCTTTATGCTAGGGTGGATTACAACTACTAGGTCTATAACAAACAGCATTACTTTCAGCATGGTCATTTCTATTAAACAATATATCAAAATTTAAAAGTCTCACATAGTCTCTGAGATCATTGATAGTTTGTAATTCGTCGGCTCTTTGGGCTGGTGCAGAATTCTAGCCTTTACTCAGCACCTTACATTCTTCATTATTTAATGTATAGCTAGACAAATTAATAATAATAAAGTTTTCAGTACGTATGTTCTCCGGTATGCACTCCTTTGGTTCCAGTTCTTCCATTTCGGCCCTTTCTTCACAAAGTTGTTTTTTGTTGGCTTCTTATAATTATTAGCATTTGTATTTTTGTTTGCATTACTTGCAGTCACTTAGGCCCATGATCTATTTTCACCATTCACCCTTTGGTAAACTTCCACAATTTGATTTTTGTTAGGATATGTCAGTTGTTTAGATGTGCTCGCCACCGCTTTCTCCTGTCCTTTGTTTTCATTAATAATTACTGTATTTCCTCCTTGTGAACCTGACTGTGTTTGTGACCCACTCATATTTGTAGTCCCAGCATTATTTTAATTTTCTCCTGGTTTACTAGATTTTTTAGTTTACAGTCGTTCAGACTGCCTCACCATGCTTGACTCTTCAGCCCCAACATTGGCATCTTGCGTCATTTCCTCTGGCTGCACATTTCCTTGTAGCTGTAAACCATATGCAGAGGCCACTCCCCCTGCATATTCAACACGATCCCCCCTCATACTTTATTTTACTGCTACTGTTTTATTCAATTTATCCAGATTTTCATGGATAAAGTGCATTTTGTTGTTAAAATTCACATCAGAGGTGTTTTCTTTTAACATATTGAAAATTGCCTGAGCATTTTCAGTTAGTTCTTTCATCTTAATGCTATTATAACTGTGTAGCAGTTCAATATATTGAATACCCGCTGTCTGGTTTATTTGTAACCATTTATCTACCAACTGTTTTGGTAGATTTTCACCTGCTGGCAATTTTAAAATTCTGAGTCCCTTCGGGATTCTCTGAACTTTTAAATTGTTTTCAAAGTAAATATTGTCCCACTGCAGGCGCTTTAACTGTATTAGGTTTTTCTCTAACTTTGAAAACATCTCATTATGGTTCACACAACGTTCATTATATCCTTCTTGTTCATTCATATTTTTGTTGTTAAAAGGATTATCAGGAAATGCCAAACAGTTCTTTAACACTTCATCACTTGACAATAAGCTGGTACTTAACTTATTGGAAGTTCCTTCATTGCTGGTTATAAACGAGCCCATTGGTGTGTCATTCAGTACACATCCTGTTGTTACTACAGTAAAGTTAGAGCCAAAATTACCAAAGTTATCCATAAGGAACCAGCTGCAACGACTAGATAAATTTTCACAAACAGCAGCCAAGTAGCACAAACAGTCAAAATCAGCAAAAATATATCCACAGGCTCCCAGATGAATAAACAAATGGTTTAATGCGACAAGACTAAAATAAAAGCTTCAGTAAGTGCTTACATCTTCTCTTTTACAAAGACTTCTTCAGACTGAAGTAAACAGCAAAATTAATGTTTAAATATCTTAAAAAACCATCACCTGACAACATCACATGACCTTACTAAAAACACATGTTCCTAGTGCTTTAACCCTTTCCTTTTCAAATAGCTGACAAATTATTTTCTATCTTCTCAATCTAGTGCGATCTCAGAGTTGGTATATTTAATTTTTAATGGGTGTGGAGGGGCACAGCCCCCCACAAGAGTGGTGCAGGGGAGCACGACCCCCCCTGCAAAAATGATGTAAAAAAAAAAGTGTTTGCTGTTTTTAATATTTTAATTTGTAAGGCCACGTCAACTTTTGGAAATACCAGATTGTGAGGTACTGCAGTAATACAAAAATAAAAAAAATGTTACAATTAAAAATTTTAAACTACTAGTTTTAGTTTTTATTCAGATTTTTTTTTAAATACGGAGTCTTAGAGTTTTAATACAGTGCTTAGATCTTGTAATTGTTTGCATGTTCTGCATGTTCCGGAGTCGTTTAGTGACACAACGTAGCATTTTGTTAGGGTGGCCGACTAAAATCATTCAATAATATTGTGTTTGATGATTATACTGTTTGCTAAATTGGTAGTTTGATGAGAATAGTTAGATGAGTAGGTATTCATTAAAATGAGCATTCGATTAAGTGATATAGACCTAGATATAGATATATATGGGAAGCTCATCTTTGGTAGACTAGTTCTTTTGTTGAAATGAGAAAAAGCTGGGTACAGCTGTTCGAACATTACTGACTTTTTCTTTTCTTTTTATCTGTTTATCTTTAAAAATAGTTCCTCAGGGATTAAGATTGTACAAATTTCCTTTTGGTATTTTTTATAATAATGATGTGATAAATGGTTTTATAAACTTTTCTGATGACACAGGGATGGGTTTACTCAAAAAAACATTTTTTTATTATGAAAAACAGAGCTGTGGGAGGAAGTGGAAGTTTTAGATGGAAAGATTAGGGAGGATTTATTATTTTCCCAATACAATGAGTTATATTTCACAATATTAGAGAAAGTAGAAAGAAGTTACAATAATATTTTCCACAAAAAAAGCATAAATTGGAACGAGATTTGAAACAATATCACAACAAGCAGGTGTATTCTACAATGCATGTATTGAATTATAACAGTAACAATGTGTATGCTGGAGGGGAAACAGAACCACTAAGTTACAGTGAGGTATTAAGAGGAAATAGTGAGCACAATACTAATTGTGAATCAGTACATGGAGAAGGGCAGGATTTTTCCAACAGTCAGGTGCTTGGAGAGGATGTCTCAAAGGTACACAGAGAAGGGAGAATACAACAGGCGGTATTATCCACAGTCACAGAAGAAGACTTATTATCAGAATGGGAACAGGTTCAATAATTAAATAACACAATTGTGAATAGTAGAAATGGGTTTACTATGTACAATTATACAGATAGACAGATTACGGAAGAATATTTTCATTTATTTTCTAAATGGGTGAAATTTATTCCTGATGGAAAAAGAGATTTAGTAGATAACATTTTGGCTTTGAAACTATACACAAGGAAATTAAATTGTGAAATATTTTTTTGAGAAGCTGCTAGGGAAATTAATGGTGTTCCTCCTTCAAGGACACCCGCACCTAGAAAGAGAAGTACATTTAATCCTCTTTTACACCCCCAGTGGATACTTTTGAAAAGTTTGTGTTGGAAGATATTTATAAAATACACGAATTTAACAAGGGATGAGTATAAGTTGTTAATGGATTTGAGGAGGGATGGGGCTGTGTACGTATTATGACCCCAGATAAAGGTGGAGGTGTGTTTTTATTTAAATCTACTGATTACTTTAATGAGATGCAAAAACTTCTTCTTGATGATACAACTTACGTAGGGGTGTCTAAGAATCGGATTAATATTTCTTATTCTAGAATAGACTCATGTTTAGAAAAATATTTATTCAACAATAGAATTGATCCTGATTTATATAATTTTCTATACAGAAAAGACCCTGTCATCCCGGTATTGTTCGGAATACCTAAGATGCATAAAAATGTGATGAAACTTCCTTTTAGGCCATTTGTGGCTGCTAGAAGATCGAAGACACACCCCTTGGCAGTATTCATTGATAATTGTGTACAACATGTTGTAGAAAAAACTCAACACTTAGTTAAGGACTCATGGGACTTTTTGGGTTTATTAAAAAAGGAAATGTGGTCCAGGGAATTGATTTTTCTAACTACTGATCTGAAAGATCTCTTTACTATAATTCCTAAAGATGATGGGTATTGCACTATTCGAGGAAACTTTGTTTCATTTTTCTAATCTGAAACATGAACAGGTGACTCTAATTTGTGAACTCATGAGTATTGTGTTGGAGAATAATTTTATTTCATTTGAAGGGGAGTATTACCAGCAGATTAAGGGAGTGACAATGGGGGCAGCCCTTGCCCCACTCCATGCAAATTTAGTACTTTTGGGATGGGAAAACACTTTTGTAAAAGGCTGCCCCTTTTGGAATAAAGTAAAAATGTATTCCCATTTCTTGGATGACATTTTTATGTTGTGGCAAGGAACCAATGCTGAGATAGAAGAATTTGTACAATACTTGAAGAATTTGTACAATACTTAAACAATACTACAAATTTCCTTAAATTCACTTTTAAGTTTGACATGGATGGAATTAATTATTTGGATACCTTCATAACACATGGATACAATGGATTTAAGTCCAGAGTATATAGGAAAGATACTTTTTGTAATGTTTACTTGCACTTTGACAATTATCACCCATTGAATCAAAAAAAGAGCATAATTATAGGACAAGTAATAAGAGTTGCTCGGATGACATCACATTTTGAGGATGCCAAAGTTGAACTTGATAAAATGTCTGCAATGTTCCAGGAAAGGGGGTACCCCAAGAGTTGTATAGATGAGATTATTGGAGAAGTACATGGAAAGTGGGGTACTCTGTATAAGCCACTTCTGGGAGTGGGTCTGGATAAGGATATAACCCAGGGTGGGACACATGAAGTACAAAATGTTTATGACAGAGCATGCGTATTGCAATATAACCATCTTACTAGTAAAATAAAGAAGGCCCTGCTACATAACTGGAACATTGTCAGAACAAATAATGAAGTTTTGTCACTAAAATGAGCAAATTTTAAAAAGCTTTTTGAATGTAAGCTAGTGGTAAGAAAACCAACAGACCATGGAACGGGAGTATGTGTTAGTTGTAGTCAATGTCCATATATAATCAGAGTGACTTCTGTAATACTTAACAACTGTTTAAAGAGTAAACTAATTTTCAAAAAAGGAATTTGTAGTACAAGTAGGGTGGTGTATTTAGCAGTATGTGAGACATATTCACATTTTTATGTTCATTAAAGTGTAGAATTTATGAACACCTGAACAATATAAAAAAACTAAAAATGAAGTAACACCCTGTGCAAAAAATCAATGATTTGCATTTCCTTTTCGAAATTTATGTTTGGTATATTACATATTATTAGATTGGATCAAAGAGGAGGTGACTGGAAAAACAATTTGAAAAAGGAGGAGACTGAATGGCAGCTAAGATTGGCTGCAATGTTCCCTCCTGGATTAAATGCTGCAATATGTATTTCTCCCATCTTAAATGAAATAGCTAATACTTTTTGATTAAAAGAACAATATAACTTTTCCATGATTCAGTAGGTACACACAAAAAAGTGATTTTATTACATATATTTATTATATATGTTTTTATTACATATGTTTTTACACGTTTAAAGATGGTGTTTTTATATTTAAATATATATATTTATTAACACGTTTTTTTAACTATTTTCTATGAACTTTGGATACATGATGTTGGTTGGTTAAAGAATTATGATGTCATCTAATTGGGCTATTTAAATTGGATAGGCAATGTACTGTGTTGTATCCTGATGAAGTCTCCTAAGATGAGATTAAAGCACTTAATACTGATTTTATATATATTTTTTTGGTTTTATGTATTAAAGTTGTTCACTTGCTGGGACTGGACCATTATTTTTCATATTCACAGCATCTGTACCTGTCAAGGGAACATGCAAAGGTATGCCCAACTGAAATGAATGGGGAATATTTTGTGTCTATTCTACTGCCTCATAACGAGTCAGAAATTAAGTTCAGTACTTTTTTACTAAGGCTGTTGTTCATGTAATGCTGACAGTTCACTAAGCTAGTTCATGAAATAGCAAAAGATGCAGTTCATGAAATAGCAAAAGATGCAGTATTAAATTACATTCATTTAACAGGGAAAGCTCTTTTTATCTGCTACACATTAGCGAGTAGGACTATGCTTATTAGCCATGAAATTCAGCAATCATCTGTTCTAACTCACTGAGATAAAATTATGGATCTGTGGGAATTTAACTTTTAAATGTGTAAGTAACAGATTACTTGTCCAAGGTATAACTTTCTGATTAAGGTAACTCAGCTTGTCATATAAATAAGATGATCAGTGGACAAATAGCTTTAAATGGCAAGAGTCCAGACATTATTTCATACTTGAAGTACAGGTGTTTTTGTCTGCTTGTCAGTATGCAATAAATCTTAGGTGATGAGATCTCAAAACTCTTCAGAATGCTTATTATCACAATGTGGTAACTTGAGTGTGTGTTTCTGTAAGACATAATTTTCATTCTTGTTTTAAATGTGAATAAATTAGGAACATGCAAAGGAAGAGCTGGATGCCTGGAAGATAGTCCGTGTTAGTGAAGATTTCCGAGTAATAGCTTTGGGCCTGCCAGTTCCTAAGTATACAGGCAATCCGTTGGATCCTCCTCTTCGATCTCGGTTTCAGGCCAGAGATGTTTATTATGTACCTTTTAAGGTGAGTGTCACTTGTGATTCATATACTTGGGGTCAGTTAGCAACTTCCTTTCAGAAATTTACTATTTTTGATAAAAGAAAGGAAACCATTTGATGCTTTTTGGAATGCAATGGTGATCAAATGTTTTGTAGAGTATTTTTGCTTATGAAACCATTAATTGTGCTGTAAATTGTGTGGCTCTGCAGCACCAGAAAATATTATATCCAGAAAAACAAGAAGAGAGATGTGCAGGTGACTTTGTACTTTGGAGAACAAACCAGACGTGTTACAAGAACGAACATGAACGCTTACTTTAGACATCAGATTCACTGACAGCATAACTTCATTACAATAGCAAGTACAGGAAGATGAGGGAAAAACAGAGTATGTTGTTCGCATACACCTCAGTGTATTTTCTTCAGAAAATGATTACTTGGTAAAACTTAATAGACTTGAATGCCTGTTTTCAGGTCTAGCTCTGTGAATCAGAGACATGAAACTTTGGACTGTGACCTACATGACGTGGGATTAATTAGTGACACAAGCGCTGACTGGGAGTTTGCAGAACATGGTGCCTCACCTATCCTGTGAGAAAGTTGATAGTAGGCACCCAAAACCCAGTATTAGCCACAGTCACCAGGTCAATAACACTGAAGTGTCTGTCTGTCCCACATCACTTCCTGCGGCTTAGGAGAAAAGACAGATTTTCTGTTGCACGGCTGACTCCCATCCAGTCCATTTGATGCTCAGAGACACAGCAGTCACGGTTTAATTTTGGCACACAAATGCCTACCAAGTAGTACTACAGACTGCAGCTGAGACCTCTGAATGAGTGGAAGGCATACATGTTAGGTCACAATTATTCTAGGGAGCAATTGTCAGGCTGCTCTGGAGATGGAGAGAAACCCTGGTTTCTGCCTGGATGATATCTTCCAATGTCTAAGTTTTGCTCAGAAAGGAATGAATAGGTTGTTTGAATTATGGGTTTGCTAATGATATATAAAGGCCTAAAAAATAAGTAAAATATCGGTGCTAATGACAGAATGACTGAAGTTGGAAGATGAGTGCCAGCACTCGGGAATGAGGAACCTACCCAGAGCACACATACATTTTAGACTGCATGGAGCTTAGGGGATAGCAGATTTAAAAATAAATAAATATGTAGTTAAAAAAAAAAGAATTGTAACACTAACCTGGGTGGAAACTCCCAGATATGCTCAGAATTAGTCCAAAATGATACAAAAATCACTGAACCCACAGACATTGCCAACATACTGGCAGACAGGTTCAGTGCAAACTTCACCCCCCTCTCCCCCCCTAAAGGAGAGATAACTATCCCAGCCGAGTGTAGCCTCCCGGACATCTCAAATGCGCAGGTGAAAGCTGCTTTCTCTAAAGCTAAAAACACAGCATCAATGGGACCGGGTGGTGTCCCCGGCTGTGTGCTACACGAGCTAAATGAGGAATTAAACCCGCACATAAGGCAGCTGTTTAATCACAGCCTTACCACAGGATACGTGCCCAAGGAGTGGCGTACGGCAACTGTGGTCCCACTCCACAAAGGCGGCGCCACTACGGACCCTGGTAATTACCGCCCATAAGCTTAACAAGTCTAGTCTGCAAAGCTATGGAGAGGATCATAATGGAGCTCATAAACAAAGATATAGGGGACTTGCAGACATTGGACCCGACCCAGTTTGGCTTTGTCAAGGGAAGATCATGCCTTTTGAACTTGGTCGACTTCTTGAAACAGTCACCAAGGCCATTGATGAGGAAAGGCAGTCCATACAGCCTACCTTGACCTTGCAAAGGCTTTACACAATACCCCACTCGGGTATTGTAGAAAAACTACCAGCTTAAATGTAAACCCATATGTCACAAGATGGGTTGCAAACTGGCTTAAGGACAGAACCCACAGGGTTAGAGTTGCTGGCGCTGTGTCAGACTCCAAGCCGGTCACAAGTGGTGTCCCACAGGGCTCGGTCCTTGGCCCCTATTGTTTGGCATCTACTTCTCAGAAGTACAGGCCAACATGGGAGGACTTTGGCTGACAAAGTTTGCAGGCGACTGCAAACTGGGCGCCATAGTGGAAAGTGCATCGGACACGGATATCCTTCAGAAGGGACTCACGGAAACAGATAGCTGGTGCCAGAGCCATGGCCTGAAGTTAAACGCCAAAAAACGTATAGTCATACCCTTCGGGAAAAACAAGGTAACCCCAAGCTACCATATAGGTGGCAATCCACTAAGCACAGAAGAGGTTATCAGGGACCTGGGGACCCAGGTTGACAGTGGCCTTTCTTTTGACACTCACATTGCTAAAGTGGTTAGAAAGACCTTCTACATTGCCCACCTGATCATGAAGGGATTCACATCCAGATCTAGTGAGGTCATTGTTCCCCTGTACTCTTCACTTATCAGACCAATGATCGAGTACAATGCCCCATTCGGGATGTATCTCACCCGACATCTGCAGCAATTGGAGAGACCCCAAAAGTTCCTCACCAAAAGGATAAAGGGACTCCAAAATCTGTCATATGCTGCCAGATTGAAGAAACTCCAGCTCTATTCAGTCACATACCGTCTGCTCAGAGGTGACATGTGCCTGACATACAAGGCCATGTCCAACCCGGAATTAATGGACATGCTCCACCTCAAAAATCCAAATCCACCAAAACCACTAGAGCAAGCGACTTAAACCTTAGCACGGATATAAATAGGACGTGCTGGAGGGATAGATTTATCACTCAGAGACTCCCTATGCTGTGGAATAAAATCCCGGTCCATGTGAGGCAGAGCACCTCGCTGACTCTGTTCAAGAGAAATCTAGACCTGTGGATGGGAGATCGTAGGTTTACCCCGGGAATCATATCTGTGTCACTGCTGGACAGAGGCACAACAAACTAATGGGCACAGTATTTTTTCATATAAGGGGTGGCGTAAGCCACAAAAATTTGGGCTAGGCTTATAAATGCCTTAGGGCAGATAGCCTAGTATAAACCTATGAACCTATGAACCTATGAACTAACCTGAGGGATAAACTCAGATCACATAGTTCTTTTAAATGAAGAACTGCAGGTTATTATAAACTGCTTTTGAAGTTCTGCACACAGCATACTAGGAATATTTGTTTTGTTAGTGTAAAACCTTGGGCAAATAAATCAGAAGAATGGTAAAGGTGTGGGATCAAACTTGGAAGGGTCTAATTACAAAAGAAACTAATTTCAAGCATTGTGGGTGCTGTACTTCACTGGGCAAGTGATAAAGAAATCTCTTTGAAGCTTGCCCCAGTGAATGATCATAAACGGTGTATAAAAGGAGAAGAAGAAAAGCACTATCAACTTGAGTGTCATTTTATTGTCCTATTTTGGAAGTAGTACTTCTCCAAAACAGCTTCAGACATTTTTTGTTCTTTTGAGTACAGACAAAATATTTTTTTTTTTTATCTGTGACCACTTCCTTTTACAAATATTTATTTTGCTGAAAAAGAACAAAATCCTTTTAAAAGAGTTGCTTTGTCATTGTGTTCTATTAGGCCTTACAGCAACAGTGTTCTGCGGGGGGATAAGATGATTTTGGTGTTTTGTGAAGTCATTAACTTTTGTGCAGTCTACCTGCCTGTTTTTGACTTTTGAAATAATCCTGACTAAAGCATAGTTTACTTTTTGATATAATAATACAGTTTATTGGCTATGTTATATCAACAAGCACCATTATTATTTGGCTATCCTTGGCAGCAGTGTTGACAATGGAAGAGTTAGACAGAGGTATGCAATGTAAAACATATAAAACAAAAAAGCTGAAAGCCCTAATCCCTTTGTGGCAATTTGAAGAACCTTGAACGTTACTACTGACATGAATTTTTGGATGGTGTCCAACCAACTAATGGTAGTTTATCTTTACTGCTCTGCTTTCACTATGGCACTTGTATTGTAGTATCTCGGTAAATCTGAAGCTTGGAATGATAGGAAGCCTATATCATTCCAAACCAGTAAGTTGAAAGAGGTACCGAGCAGCTAGTAACTAAAGAAAAAAATCATTAGTTAGTATCCCAGTCCTGGTAAAATTCTTCCTCGTTCTTTAATGCTTCTATGGTGAAAGAAGTATGAGAGTCGTCATTCTGTGTTAAAATCTTCCTCTTTATTAATTCATGCAGGTGACAGAGCAAATCTGTTAGATTGAGGAATCAAGATTGCAAATTTACCTAACTGATGTCTATTACAATAGGGGTATTTGCAAAGTATCCCTAATAACAATCTAGAACGGTGAGTAAACATATCAAATGGCCAACCAAAGCTGTGAAAAGTTTACAGGAAAATCTGCAAGACAAGTTTTCACTGTGTGATTCCTTAAAAGTCCTAGTATAAGAGGCTCATGGAAAGTGTGCAAATGACCACTTGAGGCCATCCTGTGCTTAAGATTTCACATACAATAAACCAAATCAATATATGCTTTCGTTATCGAGCAGGAATGCTCCAATAGTATAGCTTAAAAATATATATAAAGTATATAAAACATATATAAAGTAGATGTAAGACCAGAAACTTTAGAAAAGAGATATAAAAAGCCATCATGTGTCTTGACACTACGCTTTCGGCAATGGGGCTTAATCAGATCTACCTTTTGAAAAATGGAACAAGTCCATTATACCAGCACCAAATTGAGGACTAACCAAATTGGGTCATTAAATATAATGACTGTATGATACTAGTATCAGGAAGACATTATGGAGATTATTAATCTAAACATAACAAAACATTATTACGAAAACAAGCTAAATTCTTGAGCTTTTCTTTCAGGGATAGTAGTAGTAGGCTTGGTGGTTAATTCTTCTTAGGTTCAAAATGCTTTTTATGGAGATATGGGTGTTAAGTCCAGGAGGCCAATTAGCCAGAAGGCTTTCAGGGTAAGTACTGGGAGAATAGTAGTTTGCCAAGAGAGGTAAACTTCAGTAGTGGAGTAAAGTATTTGGACATAATTTCTGTTTGTTTACATGCCAGTTCCTGGGATACTTGCGAAATCATTGATTGTTGTTAGTTAGATATCTGCATGGGCCCTCTTTGGTTACAGGGGATGTCCTTCTATATCACTGTTGTGGTATCCTAAACAGAAGAGATCTCCTTCCCTGGGCAGCCTGATGCTCAGACAGTATAAAAAAGCCTAATGATCTTTTATGCATTGTGCAACCCATTAATGCTCCCTGCACAGAATGTAGGGCATAAAAGGGATGCACAGATGCAACTGCCCAAAACTTTTTTGCTGCCAGTTCAAATGCCATTATTTCTTGTTGGTCTGAATGCCTTGTTGTTGTACTGAATACTTAGCCGCCCGATAAGTGCCCCATTCGGGTTGTTTTGTTTTACTTTTCATGGTCTTGTATTTTATTTTGTTATCTAGAGTTCATGTCATCCAAGAAGGGAAAATGTCAGTGTGGGAGGCAGATTCTACATAAGGATCATCACGAACAGTGTCTTTTTTGTTTGGCTACTTCCTACGACCATACCTGTTGTAGTATCTGTAAGGCACTTGTGCCTAAGACACCCAGAAGCCATTTGTCTTCCCTTGCCATTTATCTTGAAAACCAATGGTTTAAACAGTTGGCCCTGGGTACCATGGCAGAATCCTTTAACCCCAAGATACTCCAACTAGGTAAGAAAAATGCCAAGAAGGTTCTGACAGATTCTTTAGTGGTTCAGCCTCCATTGAGCATCCTTTTAAACATGGGTAATAGCTCTGTAGGTCATATACATCGGATTCCTCTGTCATGACCCCATCGGAAGCTGACAAGGATCTGTCTTTTCCTACATCCTCTGAGGCTTTGCAGTAGTCTGCTCTGGATGTCGGAGATGAATCATGGTTGATTACCTTGGCGGGTCCTAGAGGGATTCCACAGATATTGGTCAGGGAGGAGATTCTGAGTTCTCTTACTGAATCTTGCCAAGAGTTGGAATCTCTAGTATTTGTTAGGGCTGATGTCTCCTCCAAGAAAAGACAAAAACTAAAGCATATTTTGGTACATCTTAAGGATCCTCAAAAGGAATGTCAACTGTTTACTCAAGGCTTGTTTTCTGCCTTGATGGCCCTAAAGTCTACACAAGGGGTTTTGGTAACTGCTCGTCCTTGAACCTCTACCCCTTCTAAATGGCTTGGGGAACTGGATTCCTCTGATGAGGGATCTTTGTCCTATTCTTCACAGATGCCTTCACCTTTTGCTTATAGTTCTGATGAAGAGGAGTCTGTTAGTCCTGAGTCTCCTTTTGAAGAATTGTCCTTTGGGGCACAATTGCTAGGGTGATGGAGTACTTTAAATCGGATTCTTCTCAACCATCAGATATTCAGAGATGATATTATTAGTTGCTTCAGGTGAATACTCCTAAACTATCGTCAGTTCCTCCTGTGTTGGCTGCCTTCTTAGATACTTTAATTGCTACTTCCAAGTCCCCTGATTCTCATCCTCCTGCTCCTAAGAAACCTGATACATTCTATAAAGGTACTGAGGATTGCCAATTTTTATTTAAATGTCCTTCTGCTGATCCTGCTGTGGTGTCAGTCTCTTCTGACAAGCCTTCTAAGCTTTTGTCCTCTTCCAAACTTGTGCCTACTGATAAGGAGAGGATTGGTAAGAAAGTTTACACTGCCTGTACTTTGGCCTTAAGAGCTATTAATTACTAGACCCACATGACCAAGTATGCTCTGGCCTTGATTGCTCAGACTTGTCAGGTTATTTCTGACCACCCTGATTTGGAAGACAAATCATCTGCCTTATCTATTTTAGGTTCTGCTTTTCAAGTGGCTAGCCAATCTACTAAGTGTAGGTATGATGCTGTTGATGCCTGTTTCAGGGCTGCAGCTTTTGGGTCTGTCATGAGATTTTATTCTTGCCTTCGTCTCCAGTCTCTGGCTTGAGGACATTAAGGCTAAGCTGTTGGCTGCTCCTTTGGATAATAAATACCTTTTTGGGGCTACTGTTGTTGCTGACTTGTTTAATTCTCTCCTAGAGAAAAGTAAAGCCTTGCAGGACCTTAAACATATTTCTGTCTCTTCTATCCCTAAGTTCCAGAAGAATTATCCTTCTAGATCTACCTTTGTTTGCAGGCAACCCTGCCAGGTCTCCAAGGACAGGAAGGGTGTTAGGTGGGCTCCCTCTGCTAAGGCTTCTCAGATGTCTGTGGCCCAGAAGCCTCACTTCTCTGATAAGGGAGACAATTTACCCCCCTTCTTTTAGCCCAGGTACCTTTGTCCCTTTGTCTTCCAAACTGTCATTTCATCACTTCAAACTCTTGGGCTCTTTCTGTCATCCATCAGGGTTACCTCATGGTATGGTAGTCTCTCTCTACTTTTTTAGGGATTTCTCAACCTCCTGCATAGCAGCTTCCTAATTTCCAGGAGGTTCTAGGGTCCCTGGTGAACCAAGGAACCATTTAACCAATACCCCCTTCCCAAGTGGTGGGAAAGGGTTTTTATTCTAGGATGTTCCTGGCTCCTTGAAAGGAGGGCACTTGGAGACCTATTCTGGATTCTCCCCGCTTAACACCTTTCTCAATGTCTCTTCTTTTTGGATGCTTAGTCTTCAAAACCTGTTTCCTCTTTTATTACCCGAGGCTTTTCTGATGTCCTTGGATCTGAGAGATGCTTACCTTCATATCCCCAGTCACCCTATTTTCAGGAAGTTTATATGCTTTTCTGTGTCTCCCTTTCATTTTCATTTCTCTGCTTTGCCTTTTGGCCTCTTTACTGCCCCAAGGGTATTCACAAAATGCCTAGGTGCTGTGATTGCTTTCTGCAGGGTTAAAGGCATTCAGATTTTTCCTTATGTAGATGACCTGTTGCTTCAGGTGCCTTCTCTGAGTCACCTGTTACAGGATCTGCAGTTCACCATCTCTCTTCTTCAACTTTCAAATGTCCATCCTGACTCCCTCTTAGGATCATGTGCATCTGGGATACAGGATTCAGACAGTGACAATATTGGTCTCTCTTCCACCTCCAAAAGTGTTGTCATTGACAGCTTTCTTTCAATTTGGTCTTCCTCTGACTACCGTGCCAGCCAGGGAGTTTCTTCAGGCACTGGGATTCATGGCCTGTTCTGTTCCAGTGCTTCCAGTTACCAGACTGCATATGCAGAATCTTCAATGTTACCTTAAGTCAGTTTGGCTGCAGCATTGCCACCGTCTGGATTTCTGTGTACTTGTCCTTCCCTTTGTAACGAAAGACTTGAGTGCTGGATTCAAACATTTCTCTTAACCCAGGCTGACTCTTTCAACTTCCAGTCCCATCTCAAGAACTGTTCAATGTTTCAGACATGGGGTGGGGGGCTTCTTTTGGTCACGTGAAAGTTCAGGGTCTCTGGCCTCCCCATCAGAATTCAGACCATATCAACATCAAAGAGATGAGAGCTCTGATTCTGGGCTTTCAAACATTTCACCCCATGTTCTCTCCAGGTCCCTTGAAGGTGTACATAGACAACACTGCAGTGATGTGGTATGTCAACAAGCAGGGAGGCTCACAATCGTACCTCCCCTGCAGGATGGCTGTTCAGGCTTGGGAAGTGTCTCTCAATTATCAGTTAACTCTTTAGGCAGTATACTTTCCTTCAGAGCGTAGTCTAGTGGCAGCCTGTCTGAGCAGGTCCAAAACACAGGCTGACTAATGGATGCTTCACAGAGATGTATTTTTGGACATTGTCTATCAGTGGAGAATTCCACAGGCAAGGTTTAAATATTTAGAATGGGTAATTCTGGTGGTATTTGTTTTGTGGATATGCATAAGGTCCATTAGAGTGGGGTCTGACAGTGCCTTGTATGCCAGGTATAGATCTCTCCTCAAAGCCTGTAGGAGATAGAATACAGGGATAGGATTATGAGGTAGTCTGCTTAGGACATGTATGTTTTAATGAGGAACCTCTGTGAACATTCGAATTGTTGAATATGCCTCCTTAGGTATGTACCAAAGGGGGCATTGTACTCCAATGATAGGTCTGATGAATACTGAATACAGAGTAACAATGACATCCTTGGACCTGGATGCCATACCTTTGTTTATAAGTTGCACAGCACAAAATGATTTCCTCACTACTCTAGACACTTGATGGTCAAAGGCTAGATTACTGTGTATGTGTGTCCACAAGTCCCTAGCTACTGAGTCAACTCATAGGGGTGTGTTGTCAACATAGTTATCAGGGGTGAATGACTTTACAAAGGATACTGTTATGCATATTTTGGCATTACTTTTAGTCCATGGTTCTGACACCAGTTGCTTGTCTGTGTCAGCCCTTCCTGGAGAACATTTGTGTCTATGGACAATTCAGTGACAGCTCCTAATTTGCATTCATCTGCAAATTTAGTCAGCCAGAGGCCATTGACAGTGACCTTGACTTCAGAAAAGTAAATGTCAAAAAGGAGCAGTCCCAGAACCAATCCCTGAGGGACTCAATTTGTGACTGGCCTGTTTGTAGAGGTGGACTCCCCAATTCAAACTTCCTGGGTCCTGTATATGAGACAGCTGGCTATCCACCAGGTGACATAAGGGTTTGTACCTAACCACAATGCCAGAGTGGGGGATTGTATCAAATGCTTTGACCAGGCCAAGGTACACAGTGTGAACCATTTTGCCGTCATCCTTTGTTTTGGTGACCTAAAAGAAATTCACTAAGTTAAGTAGGCATGACCTGCCCTTAGTGAAACCTTATTGGGTTGGGTCCAGTGTCTGGTGATTACCTATGCTATTATTGATCATGTCCATGATGATGCTTTCCATAGCTTTGCATATGAGACTAGTGAGACTTATGGGCCTGTAGATGGCCCACTTTTGTGCAGAGGGATGACTTTTGCTGTTCCACATTCATGAGGCACAAAGCCTGTTTGGAGGCTACAGTTAAAAAACAATTCCAGAGGGCCAGATAGATCATGCTTCATGGTATTTAGAAAGTGCCTTGGGATATTGTCTGGGTCCATGATGCAGTGTTTTTGGCCTCAGAGGTAACAGTAACAAAAAATGGTCCCTAGTGATTGCAGGGGGAGTTATATTTGATGGTATTTCCTGAGGGAAGGGATAAAGTTGGATGTGAATTTGTTGGTCAGTTGTTGTTGCTGTTATTCAGTAGGTTTGCTATATCTTCTGGCTCAGTATAGGTGGCTGCATTTACAATGAGCTCTGCGCACAGTTGCTTATAGCCTTTGAGGTTGTGGACATAGCTAACGAATGCCTTGTGTTTGTTCTTGGCCTGGAAGGCCAAATTTAATTCAAATTTGGCTTTGGTAGACTTTATTTGTCCTTTGAGTTATTTGTTTAGTTGATGAGCGTGCTTTTATCCTGCTGCATGCTACATCTCCTAATATTTGCCATGATTTTCTTCCATCTGTTATATAGCCTATTGAGGTTATGATTCCACCAGAGTAGCTTGTTTTTTGAGTTAGTTCTATACTTCTTTCCAGTGGGTCCAGCTACCTCTCTGCAGCTGTTAACATGATTGTTGAGGTTTTCTGTGAACATTTCGGTGTAGGCAATACTAAACAGTGATGTCCTTAAATGTCACTGTTGCAGTATTCTTTACAGTAAAGATTCCCTGCCAAGGGCAGCCTGACGTCTGGCCAGTATACCAAAGCCTTTTAATTGTAAAAGGTACACCGTACATCACATGTGCACTTCCCTCACACAGCATAGGGCATAAAGGTGATTTCTGGACTTACCATCCTCAGATGAATGCCTGATGTTCATCGTGGTACACTGCTGCAGTCATTACACCTGGGGTTATCCTGCCATCAGGCGGTTCCCCAGTCGGCCTGAGTTCCAAAGTTTTGGTCCGGCATCAGTTGCTGTCGCCTCCTCCATGACATCAGTGCGGCAGGGGTATATAAGATGCAGCCCATGCCATTTTCTTCAGTCTTTCTTGCCACACGGTGCCGAAGCAAAAGCAGTTCGCAAGTGCCGGTCGGCCGACTCCTGAGATTTTCATTCCGAATCCAGAACCAACGTCTTCTACAAAGCTAAGTACCCCGTTGGGGAAACTTTTTCTTGCCTCAGACTGATGTCAGTAAAAGTTAATAACTGTATTTCTTGTGGAAAGCAAATACCTCATAAGTATTTCCATTCCTATTGTATCCCATGCCTAGGCCCAGACCACGACGTCACTAGTTGTCAGTTTTGTGCTAGGTTTAACAAGCACACTATTAAACGTCGGTTTGATTTTGTCCGACATTATTTTGGCAGAAAATTTAATTGCACCATGCTGTCGGAACTTCCGACGACCGGAATACATAAAAAGTGCAAAGACAAGGACAGGCATCCGAGACCCTAACCTGATGACGAAGCCTATTCTAGGCCGGTCGCCAGTTCTCTGGTTTTCAGCGAGGCGCCTTTGCAGCCCCTGACGACCGCTTCTACAGAACCACAGGCCGCCTCCGACTCCCTTGTGGAGATGGCTGGGCCTTTGGACGCACAAGTTTTTCAGCCTACCGAGGCTAACCCTTCAGAGGGATCCAGAGTAGCTGAGCAACCCAAAGCTTCAGAGGGGGTTTTCAGACCTACTCAGTTAACCATTAAACCCCCTGCCAAGTCTAAGCCTATTTTAAAAACAAAGAAACAAATACAGCATTCTCCAGGACAGGCCTCCATGCCTAAGAAACAAATGCTCAAAATGGCCGAAGACCTAATCACTCTGATCAGGGGGTCCCATCCCCCTCCTGATAAAAGGCCCAGACAGGATGCAGACTATGACTCATCCGACCAGGTGTCCATTTCTTCACATTCATCCTCAGACCTAGGATATTCTTTACCCCCTTATGAGGACTCTGATGCTGAGGAATCAATTCCATCAGCCTCCCCGCCTGAGGACTACTCCTTTGGGGAAACCTTACATACCATGAGGGAACATTTCCATTGGGAAGGCCAAGATTACTCTGAATCCAAGAAAAGGCTCAGTGACTTCCTTTTATTACCTCAACACAGACCCCTTGCTATTCCGCCAGTGTTAGACATTGTGGATAATGTGTATACTGAATCCAGCCTCAATCCCGACTCCTTACCTCCAGCCCCAGTTAAACCTGACAGATACTACAGAGTCCCTGACTCTCACAAATTTCTGTATAAAAGCCCTGTTGCTGACCCTGAAACTATTTCTCAGGGTCCCAAAGGGATTAAGGCCTCATCAGCAAAAAATCCAGTCGCCTCTGATAGAGATTCCAGAGCATTAGACAGATGGGGAAAGAAAGTATATATGTCTGCAACCTTAGCAATGAGAGCCTTAAATTGCCAGTTTCACATGCTAAAATATCAGCAATTTTTGATGTCTCAGTTAAAACAAAAAATGCTTCCAGATTCAGATCCTCCTAATTTTAAAGAAATGCAGGATTTATTGCATGCAGCTGAACAAGTGGGAAAGCATACTTTGCAATGTGGTTTTGATTCTTTAGAGGCCTCCTGTAGAGCAGCAGTTACAGGCTCTGTCATTAGAAGGCATGCTTGGTTAAAAGAGCATACGTTACCAGATCATGTCAAAGCAAAATTATTGGATGCAGCAGGATGTGTTATTTGGAGTTAAGGCAGAAGAGGTATTAAAGAAAATGGAGGATAAGCCAAAATCTATGCAAACGGTAAAAGATTTCTTACAGGTTCAGCCACCAAGATTTAACAGAAATTGGCCAACAAAGAATTGGTCCTTTCTGGCTACAGACAGACCTCAAAGGGGCAGATACAGACGTCCGAGAGGTAGAGACCACAAGGTCCTTACAGGCCTCGACAATGGGGTGCACCAGGCCAAAAAGAAGGGGAAGACAGGCCCCAAACATATAAAAAGCAGCCTCAGTGACTTCCCATTACAGCTGCCAAACAACTCTCTCTTGTCAGCCCCCTTGGGAGAAAACTAGCACTTTTCTATCACAATTGGCATTGGATCACCAAAGACAAATGGGTTCTCAACATTGTATCTCAAGGTAGTAGGTTCCACTTTCACACTCTGCCAAGGTTAAAAGGAATGCCAAATCTGTCACCAAATCAATGGGCAGAGGCTCAAAAACAAATTACAGCACCCATAGAAATGAGAGCTATTCTGTCTGTCACAAACTCCCCTTGAGTAACTTCTTCCCCATTGGCCCTTTTTTTCAATTATAAAGGAATTCCCAATACTATTCTAGCATGTCCAAAGGTCAGTTGTCAATCTCCTCTCCGGTCTAGCTGGTGGACCTGGGAATCTTGACGCAATGTTACAACTGCCTAATGTACACAGACAACCCTCTCCTCCTCCCAACAAATTCCAACACATGTGAGAGATGCAACCATGTAGCCAAACTGGAGGCTAAGCTCTCTCAACTCAGTACTGGCGTAACCAGTCAGGAGGAGAAGGAAACCACACTCACTACAATTCCAGTCTCACATAGACCTACCACGACAGCAAACCAAACACATAAACACACAAAAACATACTTGGAGGCTCTAAATAAAAATCTGCCTAAGCAGCAGAGACCTCCAAAGCAGACATCCAAGCAACCGCTACCCCAAAACAAAACACGTGCAACACATAGCTCACAAAGTCAGTGTGCCGAACAGTCACAGCCCTTAAGGCTAAACAACACACCTGATACACTTGTAATAGGTGACTCTATCATTAGGCACACTGACGTCCCGCTCACCAGGCTGAACAAGGAGAAGGTCCCGGTGAGCTGCCTATCGGACGCTAGGATCCGCCACATAACACAAGCACTCAGGTCACTCCAAGGCAAGTACAAATATGACTTAGTCATTGTCCATGCTGGTGTGAATGACCTGAGACGTACCTCCCTGGACTACATGAAAAGAGACATAGAGGAGCTCTCTGAGCATGTAGCCCAGGCCGGTATGACCCTGACCTTGAGTAGCATCTTACCCTCACCAAGAATGATGCCACAGTATGAAGACAAGATTATCAATTTCAACAATTGGCTTAAGTATTGGTGTCATTCAAAGGGGATCCAATGCCTGTCAGCCTGGGATGACATGCTTGACAAGCCACGATGCTTCGCTAGGGACGGCTTGCCCCTGTCACCCCTGGGCTTTCGGATATTGGCAAAGGCTCTTGCTACCCCCATAGTGCCTTTTTTAGGCAAGGCTCAAAAGACAAACCCACCTCCATAGGTATCACAAGGGATAAGAAACTAAGAGTAATGCTACTCCACGCCAGAAGTCTAAACCTCAAGATGCATGCACTCGAAACTCTCCTTAGCATGGAGAACATCGATATCTGTACAGTAACAGAAACCTGGTTCAAGGCTCTCGAGAGCACCCCAGCACTACCAGGTTATACCTCGTACCATGCTTTTCGGCCCAAACCACAAAAGGAGGGGGAGTATCAATATTCGTCAAAGATACCCACACCTCCAGGTTGGTGGCACAGCACGAAGCATCAGAGACTATCCATGTGTAACTAACAGTGGGTAAAACTGCCTTCCAGTTTACAGCCTGCTACAGACCACCCTCCCAAACCCAGGAACCCCACTCGGCCTTCCTGAGAACACTGGAAAATATGAAGGTCTCTCCAAACACCATTATATTGGGTGACTTCAACTACCCAACCATAGACTGGGAGCATTACTCTAGCTCCAACACCCTAGCCCAAAGATTCCTAGAATTTATAAACTCAAATGCTATGGAACAACTTGTTACCACTCCCACAAGAGGGGAAAACATACTGGACCTGATCATCACCAACATGGGGACTCTATGCTCCAGACCAGAAGTGTATCCCTCACTGATAAGATCAGACCATAAACTAATCTCACTGGATATTCACATCCTGACCCCACCCCAAGCCCAGAAAACCACAGTGAAAAACTTCTCTAAAGCAAATTTCACACTCCTCAAAACCGAGGTGGAATCCTTCAAAGCCCCCGGGCCTGTGGATAATACGGCCCAGACCACAAAATCCTTTATAAACACATTCTATGAACACCTTCAGGAATGCATGGATCATGCAATCCCAAATAAAACCAAGACCCAATCCTCCAAAGGCAGACGTCCTGTCTGGTGGACCCCAGCCATAAACTATACAATAGAAGGAGGAAGCTACTACATGACAGAGCAAAATCCCAAAAAGGGAAGGCATCTCTGATCAGTATTAGCAAAAAACTACGGGCACTCATAAAATCGGCTAAGGCCAGCTTCGAGAGAAAAATTGCACAGGACACTGGGATAATCACAAGGCTTTCTTTAGTTATGTTAGGAACCTGGGTGGGAATTCCCAGATATGCTCAGAATTAGTCCAAAATGACAAAAAATACACCGAACCCACAGACATTGCCAACATCCTAGCTGACAGGTTCAGCGCAAACTTCTCCCCCCCCCCCCCGCTCCCCACCAAAAGGGCTAATATCTATCCCAGCAGAGTGCTGCCCCCCTGACATCTCAGATGCTCAGGTAAGAGCTGCCCTCTCCAAAGCAAGAAACACAGCATCAATGAGACCAGACGGTGTCCCGGGCTGCGTCCTACATGAACTCCAAGAAGAGCTAAACCCAAACCTAAAACTACTGTTCAATCTCAGCCTTACTACAGGATATGTACCCAAAGAGTGGCGTACAGCAACAGTGGTCCCTCTCCACAAAGGTGGTGCCTCAACAGATCCTGGAAACTATCGCCCCATAAGTCTCACTAGCTTGGTCTGCAAAGCTATGGAAAGGATCATCATGGACCTTATAAATAAAGATATTGGGGACCTACAGACACTGGATCCTACCCAGTTCGGCTTTGTTAAGGGCAGATCCTGCCTCTTAAACCTGGTCGATTTCTTTGAAACAGTCACCAAGGCCATTGACAAGGGGAAGGTGGTCCACACAGCCTACCTGGACCTCGCAAAAGCCTTCGATACAATACCCCACTCGGGCATTATAGATAAGCTCACCAGCTTAAATATAAACCCCTATGTCACTAGATGGGTTGCAAACTGGCTCAAGGACAGAACCCAGATGGTTAGAATAGCTGGAGCCATGTCAGACTCCAAACCAGTTACAAGTGGCGTCCCATAAGGCTCAGTCTTAGGACCTGTCTTGTCTCGGAGGTACAGGCCAACATGGAAGGACTGTGGCTGACCAAGTTCGCAGATGACTGCAAACTGGGCGCCATAATAGACTCTCCAGCCGACACATGCATCCTCCAAAAGGGCCTCATAGAAACAGACAACTGGTGCCAGAGCCATGGCCTCAAGCTAAACTCCAAAAAGTGTATAGTCATCCCCTTTGGCAAAAACAAAGTGTCCACAAATTACCACATAGGTGGTAATCCATTAAGTACAGAAGAAGTAATTAGGGACCTGGGGACCCAAGTTGATAGCAATCTCTCATTTGACAACCACGTGGCTAAAGTGGTTAGAAAAACATTTTATATAGCCCACCTAATCATGAAGGGATTCACATCTAGATCAGAGGAGGTCATCGTGCCTCTTTACTCATCCCTCATCAGGCCCATAATTGAGTACAATGCCCCCTTTTGGGATGTACCTTGCCGGACACCTGCAGCAACTGGAAAGACCCCAAAAGTACCTCACCAAGAGGATCAAGGGGTTCAAACAGATGCCGTATGCTGCCCGGTTAAAGAAATTCCAGCTCTACTCAGTGGCATACCGCCTGCTCAGAGGCGATCTGTGCCTGACGTATAAAGCCATGTCCAACCCGGAATTAATGGACATGCTGCACCTCAGAAAATCCAAATCCCATCGAGCTACACGCTCAAGGGACTTAAATCTCAGCACTGAAATAAATAGGACATGCTGGAGGGACAGATTCATAACCCAGAGGCTCCCTTCACTCTGGAATAACATCCCAGTCCAGGTTAGGCAGAGTCCCTCATTGACTCTCTTCAAGAGGAATCTTGATGAGTGGATGGGAGATCGTAGGTTTACCCCGGGTATCACTTCTGTGTCACTCTTAGACAGAGGCACAGTATACTAACCTCGAAAAAGTTCATAGCAAAATTAATTTAAAATGGGTGGCGAAAGCCATACACACTCTGGCTAGGCTTATAAATGCCCTAGGGCAGGTAGCCTAGTATGAACCTAAGAGGTACCACCACATAAGCAAGGACAAGGATTTTATTCAAGACTCTTTCTGGTTCCCAGAAAGGACAAAGCCTGGAGGCCCATTATGGATCTTTCTTCTCTAAGCACTTACCTGGATGTTCCGAAATTCAAAATGTTGATACTTCAGCAGCTTCTTCCCATGTTGGGCAAGAAAGCTTGGCTCGTGACTTTGGACCTCAAGGAGGCATACCTGCATGTCCCTATCAGACAAAACTGCAGAAGATACCTCAGATTCATAGCAGGTTCAATGCAGTATCAATTCTCTGCACTGCCCTTTGTCTTATCTACTGCGCCCAGGGTCTTCACAAAGTGCCTGGCACCAGTAATTGCATTTTGCAGACAGAAAGGAATTCAAATTTATCCCTGCCTAGACGACTGCCTGATTCAAGCAGAGAGCAAGGACATTCTTCTAGAGCATCTGGCATTTGTAAAACAGTTATTAAGTTGCCTGGGGTACACAGTAAACAAAAAGAAATCAAAACTAGTGCCCTCACAAGAGATAATATTCCTGGGTGCCAGCTTGAACACAACGGCCCAGATGGCTTATCTCACGCCAGACAAGCAAGGACAACTGACTCAATGCTTTCAATTGATGGCAACAAAACCCCAAATCCCTGCAAGAAAAATTCTGCAGGCCTTGGGTTACATGGCATCTGGCATACTACTAATTCCATATGCCAGACTGCATATGAGGAAACTACAATGGTACCTAAAGAGTGTATGGTCTCAACACTGTCAAAGTTTGGAAACAGTTATACCACTAATTCCTTGCCTTCAGCAGGAGTTTTGATGGGGGGCTCAAGCTTGTCACCTCAACAGCCAGGCAAACACTGACAACAGATGCATCAGATTACGCCTGGGCAGCACACCTGGCAGGAAAATGTATTCAGGGCAAGTGGCCCGCAGAACAAAGGCATCTTCACATCAATCAAAAAGAGATGTTAGCTGTACAGAATGCCCTTATAGCTTTCAAGAACCTGCTGCATCCAGGACAACTACTACTAAAAACAGACAACACCACAGTTATGTGGTACATAAACAAGCAAGGGGGCACTCACTCCTACCCCGTCTGCAGACAAGCCATGACCTTGTGGAACACAGCTCTAAACTATCAAGTTCATCTGCAAGCACAATTCCTGCCAGGAGAGAAAACACACTGTCAGACGACTTAAGCAGAAACATCATGGATCCCCACGAATGGGAATTGAAACCACAAATATTCAGAATGATAACATAGAAATGGTGGAGCCCGGACATAGATCTGTTTGCATCCCCAATGAACTGCCAGCTACAGAAATTCTGCACAAGGAGTTAACATCCACAAGCATGGAAAGTGGATGCCCTCTCATTCAGGTGGAAAAACCTACAAGTATACGCTTTCCCTCCACTACCTCTCCTTTCAAAGGTTCTCATAAAAGCCAGGCAAGAAGAGCCAAAGATTATCCTGATTGCTCCAGACTGGCCATGCCAGCACTGGTACCCAATCTTAAAGAATTTAGCACAAGAACCACCCTGGATATTGCCTCAAATCCCACATCTGCTGAATCAGCACAACAGTCAGATACTTCACAGTCAGCTAAAGACCTTAAACCTAGCTGCATGGAAAATTCCTTAGTCAAACAAGCAATGCCTCTCTCCAAAGCTGTTATGGATGTCATTCTGGAGGCCAGAAGGCCTAGTACCAGGAAAGTCTATTCGGATAAATGGAAGAGATTCTGTGCCTGGAACCAGGCTCACAACCTTGACTCTCTTGTCCCAAACATTCCTCAGGTTCTGCAATATTTAACTGAGATGCTGGACAAAGGCCTCTCTTTTTCATCCATCAAGATCCACGCCTCTGCCATCTCTGCTCATTACAACACGGATCCTCCAGTTTTCTCTAATCCATTGCTAAAACAGTACCTCAGAGGGGCTAAAAACATAAGACCGCTCCATAGAGCACCTACTCCAACTTGGGACCTCAACTTTGTTTTGGAAAAATTTACTTTACCTCCCTTTGAGCCAGCTAACACAGCAGAATTAAAATATATTTCTTGGAAAACTGCTCTGCTCCTGGCAATAACATCAGCTCGAAGAGTTTCAGAATTACAGGCACTAATGGCAGTGGAACCTTTCCTCATTTTCCACCAGGTCAGGGTGTCCTTAAGAACTAACCCTACATTTATGCTAAAGGTGGTTTCAAGTGTGGCTCTAAACCAAACTATTCACTTGCCAACTTTTTATCCCAAACCACAGAATAAAGGGGAGAGATTACAGAATTCTTTGGACATTCACAGACAGTTACGCCTCTACTTGGACAAAACCAAAGCTTTCAGATAATCTGAGCAATTACTGGTAGCATATGCTGCAGGAGCACAGGGAAAAGCCATTTCAAAACAGACTATTTCAAAATAGATAGGACATTGCATACGTTTCTGCTACACACACCATGGGAAACCTATACCTAGCAGCATTAGATCTCACTCCACCAGGGCAACAGCCACTTCAACTGCCTACCTCAGAGGAGTGCCTACCACGGACATTTTGGAAGCAGCAGCATGGAGTTCTGTGCATACCTTCACCAAGCATTACCATCTGCCTTTATACTCTAAATCCAGAGCTGGCTTTGCCACTGCTGTGCTGCAAGGCCTTATAGCCACACCTAATGCCTTATAGAACCAGCCACCCTACCTCAGCTTTGGGATTCTACCCAAGTGTAATGACTGCAGCAGTGTACCACGATGAACATAGTACAGTTTTGTACCTACTATAAATGTAGATGTTCAAGTGTATACACTGCTGCAGTCCAGGTTACCCTCCCTCCTTCCCCTCTTACTTGCTGGTATGTACCTATATCTTTTACCCTTTACTGCCTATGGGGAGTATTTGCTGGTAACTAAAAGTTGTTGTTTGCTTTTCCTATCTATGTTTTATTAGCAATTTGAATTGCCTATCCATTTGGGGGCACCTGACATCTGGGGCAAGAAAAACTGAAGAAAATGGCGTCGGCTGCATCTTATATACCCCTGCCGCACTGACGTCAGGGAAGAGGCGACAGCAACCGACGCCGGACCAAGACTTTGGAACTCAGGCCGACTGGGGAACCGCCTGACGGCAGGATAACCCCTGGTGTAATGACTGCAGCAGTGTATACACTCGAACATCTACATTTATGGTAGGTACAAAACTGTACTTTCTCCTGCTGGTTCTACCACTTTCAGATAAGTGCCCCTTTGGGAGTTTTTGATTTTATTTACCTTATGTTTGCCTTGTAATGTGGTTGTTGGGTTTCATGTCCTCCAAACAGGGGAAATGCCAGAGTGGGAAACAAATTCCCCATGACTGCTTCAGAGGTCAGTATGAACCGACGCCATGCATGGCCATGGAGGTTTTGCAGACATGTGCCTCAAATGTACAAGGAAACTGCAGCTGGTTATTTCTGAAGGGCCTAGTGGAGTTCCTCAGATTTTAGTTAGGGAAGTGGTCCTGACTACCATTATTGAGTGCCGTCAGGGGTCAGAGCCTACAAAATTTTTCACGGTTGATGTCCCACTCAAAAAGAAGCAGAAAACTAAACATATTTTACCTGCTCCCAACGATCCTCAGAGTGAATGGCAGAACTTCACTCAAGGCTTGTTTAATGCCCTTAAGGCTCTCAAGCCTCCACAGGGTGTTTCTCTTCCTGGTCTCCCTGGTCTTTTACCCCTCGTAAGAGGCCTAAGATACCGGATTCTTCTGAGGAGGATGCTGCTGATTCCAATGAAGAGTCCCTGACATACTTCTCCCAAATGCCTTTGCCATTGGACTATGGTTCTGAGGAAGAAGATTCTTTCAGTCCTGACTATCCTTTTGAGGAGATTTCACTAGATGATACTGTTTCCAGAATGATTAAATTTTTCAAGTAGAACTGTGTTTAAGTGCCTGATGTTCAGAAGAGGTACTATGGGCTTTTGCAAATGGAGTCTCATAGGCCCTCTGCTGTTCCTCCTGTTCCTGCTGCTTTGCTGAATGCTTTTTCTGCTTCTTCTCAGGCCCCTGGGTCCCCTACCCCCCTCAAAAAAAAACTGATAGGTTTTATAAAGTGCTTATGGACTGCAAGTTTCTATATGTGCCTCTGCTGACCCTTCTGTGGTGTCAGTGGCTTCTGATAAATCTGTCAGATTGTTGCCTTCCACTAAATTGCTGCCATCTGATAAAGAACGTAGAACCATAGAGAGACTGGGTAAGAAAGTGTATACTTCTACTACCCTAACCTTTAGGGCTGTTAATTTTCATTCACACATGACTAGGTACATTTTGGCTCTTCCCTCTCAAGCCTGTCAGGTTATTTCAGATCTTCCTGATTCTGAGGGGAAGGCTTCTGGTCTTCCTTTACTTGAGATGTCCTCCCAAGTAGCCCACCATTCCATTAAATGCAGCTGTGATGCAGCTGATGCTTCCTCTAGGGCTGCTGCTTTTGGATCTTTTTTTGAGCTGGTATTCCTGATTCAGACTTCAGTCATTATCTGATGATATCAAGGCTAAACTGATGGATGCTCCTCGGTTTAATAAACATTTGTTTGGTGCTGCTGCTGCAGAGTTCTTTAAGTCCCCGCAAGAAAATGCCAAGGCCTTACAGGAGCTAAAGCATATTTTTGTTTCCCCTGTGCCCAAGTTTCATAGTAATTATCCTAATAAGCCTGATGTTGTCTGTAGACAGTCTCATCTTCCCCCCAAAGTTAAAAAGGATGGTAGAAGGGCTCCTTCTGGTAAGGCCACCCAAACTTCTTCTACTTAGAAGCCTTCTTTTCCTGAGAATCCAGGTGCTGTCTGACTATCCTGTTGTTCAGTCATATTCCCCTTTCTCTGCATCTTTCCCTTTCCCTTCCTATTTGGGAAAAATCACCTAAAACTCCTGGGTTCTTTCCATAATTTTCCAGGTTTGTTACATGACTTAGAAATCTCCCCCCCCCCCCCCCTTTTTGGCATTCCTCAGCCTCCTTAGGAACAGTTGCCCTTTTTTTCAGAGGTACTTTAGGGCCTGTTGGCTCAAGGAACAATTCAAGAGGTTCCAACTCCTCAGAGGGGGAATGGGTTTTACTCCAGAATGTTGTTAGTCCACAGGAAAGAAGACACCTGGAGACCCATACTGGAGCTTTCTCAGCTAAATGCCTTTTTGAAGGTCCCTTCCCTCCGTATGCTATCCTTTCAAATCTTGTTTCCTTTGCTACTTCCTCTGGCTTTTCTAGTTTCCCTAGATCTCAAGGATGGTTATCTACACATTCTTATTCATCCCATTTTCAGGAAGTGTTTACGTTTCTCTGTTGATTCCTGATATTTTCAGTTCTCTGCTTTTTCCTTTGACCTGTCTACTTCCCAAAGGGTCTTCATCAAATGTCTCACTCCTGTGACTGCTTTCTGCAGGCTAAGGGGGATACAGGTCTTTGTCTGGACAACCTACTTATTCAGGCCTCTCAAGAGATCTTACTTCAGCATGTACACTTTGCCATTTCTTTCTTGCAAAGCCTGGGGTTTACAGTAAATTTCAAGTAGTCATTCCTGACTCCTTCTCAGGATCTTTTTTTTTCTGGGTTGCAGGATCCAGACTGCTCCATTGCTGGCAACACTGCCTGATTGCTTTCTTTCAATCCCTTCTTCCTCTTGCTTCAATAACAGCCAGATAATTTTTGAGGGCTCTGGGTTACATAGCCAAGCTCCACATGAGAAAGCATCACTGGTTTCTAAAGTCAGTTTGGCTTCAACATTCTCATCCTTTAGATTGTTTAATCCCTCTTCAACAATTCTTCAAGCTGGAACTTCAGTGGTGGATTCATCAGTTGTCCCACAACACAGGGCTTCCTTTTCAATTTCCATTCCTCTCTCAGGAACTTTTCACAGATGCCTGAGACTCGAGGTGGGGCCTCCTTTGGCCCTGTGAAAGTACAAGGCCTTTGGTCACTTCGAAAAAAGAAAGAGCACGTCTACATCGAATAGATGAGAGCTGTTCTGCTGGCTGTTCCAGTTTTTCATTCTCTTTTTCTTCTAGGACCTCTCAAGATTCTCACAGACAACACCACGGTGATGTGGTATGTCAACAAGCAAGGGGGGACAAGGTCTTATCTCTTATGCAGGTTAGCCCTTCACGTTTGGGCGCTAGCCAGTATCAGATGACCCTTCAGGCAGTTTACTTTACCTTAGATCAGATCATAGTGGCAGATTCTGTGAGCAGGTCCATAACACTATCTCACAAGTGGATGCTTCATAGGGAGTGTTTCTGAACATTGTCCAACAGTGGGGTACTCTTCAAGTAGATCAATTTGCCTCCTCTCTGAACAGACAGGTCACTGTCATATAATCAAACTTCCAAAATTTCAAACACCATATGTTCGAACTTGGAAGTTAAAAATATGACAACATCGAAACCTCAGAACAGCGAATTTTTTCCCAGGGAAAAAATTTGCTGTTCCAAAAAACACACACACAGCACAAGCACACCAAAAACCTAATAAACCTACACTAAACCTTACATATACAACTATCTATGCACTAACCTTAACCCAAACCCTAACCCTAAGGTCCCTCACTATCGCACACTTACCTTACCCGCACCCTAACCCTAAAGTCCGTCACTATCGCACACTTACCTTACCTGCACACTAACCCCAATGTCCATCAAACTCGCACACTTACCTTAACCCGATCCGTAACTTTCGCACCACAGTAGAGAAAATGTTGAAGCCACGGAAACAGCTAACCAAATTTTTTCCCTGGGAAAGAATTCGTATTTCCGCGGCTTCGACATTTTCATTTTACGAACTTCCCCATTCGAACTTCTAGTCTTCGAACATCTTGACGGTCAATTAAATAACATAGACCCGAACAGACAGCTTCCTGTATTTTGCGCCAGAGACCCATGCCCTTTGGCCTGGAAGGTGGAAGTCCTCTCTTTCTCTTGGAAGAGGATGTTTCTTTATGCTTTCCCTCCCCTTCCTCTCATTGCAAAAGTCCTGTTCAAGATAAAACAAGTTCTTCCTAAAATATTGCTGGTGACTCCCTTTTGGCACAGACAGCATTGGTTCCCTCTTCTTCTGCATTTTTCCAAGGGAAGTCATTACAAGTTACCTCACAGGATGGATCTGCTCACACAAGACAAGGATCTCTCATCCATCCCCACCTGTCCACACTTAACTGACATTGTGAGTGCTAGGATACGGTTTTGATCCCTTACAGACACCTTTTTGTATGAGGACATGCCTTGAGTCCTGCAGGAGGCCAGGAAACCCACTACTAGGAAATCCTAATTATAAAAATGGAAGAGGGTTTCTGTTTGGTGTCTTACTCGTAACCTAGATCCACTTACTGTGGATGTTCCTTTGGTTCTCTTGTTTGTGTGAATTGCTCAATGCTGGGTTGGCATATTCTTCTGCTAACGCCCACTTATCAGCTATTTCTGCTTCCCTGCCTTTGATTCCCACTTTAGCCTCTAGATTTGAGACCAAACAGTTTCTTGAAGATGTCCTTCACATTAGGCCTCCCAGGAAGCCTGCCCCTCCTTCCTGGGACCTTAATTTTGTTTTAGAAAAATGGACTCGGACTCTTTTTGAGAATGCTGCTTCAGCTTTCATACAGCATTGTTCTTGGAAGTCTGTTCTTCTTTTGGCTCCTACTTCTGCCAGATGGGTGTCCTAGTTGCAAGCCCTTAAGGCTGTTCCTCCTTTTTTAGTTTTTCATAAGGTCAGGATCTCCCTTCGTTCTAATCCTTCTTTTATGCCCGAGGTGGTTAATGAGTTGTCTCTTAATCATTCTGTTAATTTGCCCACTTTTTTCCCTTCTCTGCAGTCTGCTAGTGAGAAGGTTTTGTAGCCAGCTTGGATTTGCATAAACAACATGGGTAGTATTTGGATAAGACTAAAGCTTTTCATAAATCTGATCAGCTTTTTTGTTTCTTTTCATCGTAGGGCTTTAGGTTTGGCTGTTTTCAACAAACCATTTCTTGGTGGATATCTAAAGTCATTTCTTTTTGCTGTTCTTTTCATGGGAAGTCTTCCTTCTTCTGTTAATGCTCATTGCACTAGAGCTGCGGCTTCTTCTGGTGTTTTTTTCAAGGGTTTGGGTGCTAATTCTGTTCTTGAGGCGGCAAACTAGACTTTTGTGCATACCATTACTAAGCACTATAAGTTGCATGTGATTTCTAGGACCAGAGCTGGCTTTGCCAGGGCCATTCTCCATGGCTTCCTAGAGGACTGTCCTGGCCCTTCCTCCTCCCAGTTGTCTTCCTGAGCTTTTGCATTCCCCTTTTGTAAAGAATACTGCAACGGTGATATGGAAGGACATAGTACAATTGTGTAAAATCTAACCATAAGAGTAGATGCCCTACTCTTCACTGTTGCAGTATTCACTTCCTCCTCCCCCTGGTCCTTTTTTCTTCTAGATGTATTTGTCACCTATTTTTATCTTTGGTCTGTCGTCCCTACTGGGGCTTTTTCAGTTTTGAGGATGGCACATCTGGATGTCACCTTTATGCCCTATGTTATGAGGGGAGCATTCCTGTGACTTATGGCATACCCTTTACAACCAGAACACTTTGGTATATTGGCTGCACATCAGACTGCCCTTGGCAGAGGATCTCATTTGTAAAGAATACTGCAAAAGTGAAGAGAAAGGACATCTACCATTATGGTAAGATTTTGCACAACTGTACTTTCACAGGATTTATAAGGGCCTGAAATTTTGCCAGGTTATCACTTAATGACAGGAAGTTAGCCTTAGAGTAGTTCCTGAATATTCCAGGATTAGCTGGGCTTCCAGATTTTATTTTTCCTTGAAAGGAGACCATTTTGTGGTCTGAGCTTATCAGAGTAGACATTACACTAGGGGGCATGCAGCTCTGTCCCATATTAATGACGACCAGATCCAGTATGGTGCATCCCTTGTTAGTGTATTGACAATCTGGTCCAGGGAGTTTGTGTTCACAAAATCCAGGAATCTCTGTGTTGGTACTTTGATGTCATGTAGGATTCCCAGTTAATAGTGGGGTAATTAAAGTCATCCATGGGTTAGATGATGAGTGTTTCCAATAAGTGTAAATACATAGTATAGGTTTCTTTAGTCATTGGGGGGAGGGGGCTCTATAGCTTGCAAGGAAGTGGGATTGGATTTTGCCTGTGATGATTTGAGCATGAAGAAGCTCAAGTGCATTGTCTTATTTGACTAACCTTGAGGTTTATTTATTTTTGATTGAGACACATTCACCTTTAGTCCTTGTCTGTGTAGTAACTAGTCTAAATGTGTGGAAGACATTATAACCTTGTACTGTGTGTGTTCTCTGTGGCTTTAAGCCATGTCTAGTCACCTCACAGACATCAGCATTTTCTAGGGTGAAGAGAGCTTCTAGGGAGTGAGCTTTTTGGCTAGACTCCTAGCATTGAGCAATAATACCTTTATATTTTCTTGGTTTTGATTTGCTATGTCAGAAGTACTTTCAGTTTGGCATTACCTAAAAAGGCACTATGGGGAGGACAATGTTTTAGCTGATATTCAAAAACCTAGAGAAGAGAGGTGCAGACCATACTTGGCAAAGCAACGTGGTCTCTTGACCATCTCCTTCTATGCTGACAAATATTGCACCCCCCTTAGAATGACACCAGAAACTAAGGCAGTTATTGAAGTCAGTCATCTTTTGTTCATATTGTGGAATCATCCATGGAGAAGTTAAACTGCTGCCCAATGGTAGGCTAGTACCAGCCTAGGACACACATTCTGAGAGCCCCATGATGTCTGTCTTCATATAGTCTAGGGAGGTACGTCTCAGGTCATTTACACCCACATAGACTATGACTAAGTCATACTGGTACTTGTGGTCAATGACCTAAGTACTTGTATAGTGTGGTGGATCCTGGCCCTTGATAAGCAGCTGACCATGACTTTCTCTTTACTCATCCTGGTGAGAGTGACATTAGTGTGTCTCACAATGGAGTCTCCAGTGACTAGAATGTTGGATTCTGTGGCAGTTTGCCTTATGGGCTTAGAAGTAGAGGCTCCATGAAATGTGGCTGTATGTGTTGATGTGGGTGTTGTTTTGAAAGAGTGTGTTCAGTTTTTATGAGGGTGTTTGTTATGTGTACTTCATCTAGGAGGCCTTTGGGGGTTAGGTAGGTTACATTTAAGTACTTCGTCGTATGTGTGTCTGTGTGTCTGCTTTGAATTGTGTGTGATGGATGCAGCGTGTGTACTACTGATGGGTCTACTTTATTTGCTTGAAGTCCAAGAATATTGAATACGATATTCTCGACACAAGTACACCTAAAGCGCAAAACATTGAAAATGTAAACAGAAATCTCCGCAGGTGGAGATTTCCATTTACTTCAATGTAGTGCGATCTCAGAGTTGGTATATTTAAGTAGTGGGGGGGGTGCAGGGGGGCTTGCCCCCCTGCCTACACTAGTTTAAATTTTTTTGTGTGTTTTTTTTTTTTTTGAAATTCGATTGTTTAATAGTTCGATGCATATGGTTCGATCCATATGCATTCAAGCTATTAAACTATCGAGATCCTAAAGTGGACCCCTACTGAAAATCTTATTGACATTGTGAGTGCTTTTATAGTTGACTTTGCCTCCAGTGACATTGTGTAAGTACATCTGTCACATACCATATCAGTTTGTTTGAGAATTAACTGGTTGTCAGTAAACATGAGGCAATTTCTGCATTGCCTCAGGAAGCCCATATCCACTAAGTTGGTATCAGAGATAGTGGGAAAGTCTATATCCATGGCAGCAGACCCTTTTATATTGATTAGACAGTTGGAGTGAGAATATAAAGTAATGTCAGGAGTATCCGGTTTGCAACTCTGGGAGCAGTGTTTGTCACTGCAAAGTAGTTATCCTGTGTGCAGCTAGGTATTGGTGAAATTTCAATGGTGCATTTACAGGAAAAATGTCAACTCAAGATATCTGTGGCTATACAGGGCACTGCCAAACACTTGAGACGAAACTAATAAGTAGACCCTATTGATTTATGGATGAAGTATTTAGGCCAGTATTCTGAAGGTACAAGCCAATCAACCAGTACTTACTGAAAAAAAAGAATTAGCTTGTCAAGAATGATGAAAAGAGGAGTCACCTGAATGACTACTGCCTGACTACTACTAGTGCTTCTCTCACCATAGCTTCACTCTGCTGAGAGACAATGCTTCTTTTCAAATCCGAAACAAAATAGCACTAATCCCAACACGAGAAGCAGGCCACAGCCTGTTTGGTAATCCACAGTCTTGTCCCAGATGGTGTAAGGGACTGTAAGCTTGTTGTAGCCTTTTCCTGACAGATGCCCTGAATACGAACCAGACCATTCAGGGAGTTCAAGCACTGACACTCAGTTCTCAACCAGAAAGAGTCAGGAATCTATGCACTCTGCTCCTTCTCTCACCAGGAGCAAAATATAAGCACAAATTCCAAACTGGCACATATGAAGCAGTTATTAGGGTTTGTGGTGATCAGCAATAGTGTTCCTATGCTATTTCACTCACCAGTAGGAAAACAGAAGCACTAATCCTAAGATGACTACTTCATACTAATCTTTTTTTTATATGCAAGGTAGTAAATGAGTTTCCTTGAATCAATCGATACAACCCCCTTCTTTTTCCCCTTCTCCTCAGTCTACTAGTGAGAGGGTCCTACATACCTCGGATTTGCACAGACTGCTTAGGTACTATTTGGATAAAACTAAGACCATTCTTAATCAGCTCAGCTTTTTCTTTCCTTTCATCCCAGGCCATTATGTTTCGCTGTAACTTTACAAATCATCTCTTCTTGGATATCTAAGGACATTTCCTTTTGTTATACTTTTCATGGCAAATATCTGTCTACATCTGTTAGAGCTCATTCCAGTAGGCCTGTAGGAAATGGCCTTAGATATCCAAGAAGAGATGATTTGTATAGTTACAGCCAAACATAATGGCCTGGGATGAAAGGAAACAAAAAGCTGATCTGACTTACGAATGGTCTTAGTTTTGCTGAAACCATTTTATGTGGGTTTGTTGAGGGATCTTCTCAGCCTTCCACCTGCCATTCTGATGTCCTTCAAGGATGCATCTGCAGTCATAACATATGGGTTGTCCTGCCTCAGGCAGCCCTTCGGTCGGCCGGATTCCAAAGTCTGGGTCTGGCCTCGGCTGATGTCGCACTTTCCCCAACGTTAGAGCGTCTGGGGTATAAAAGCATCAGCCGACGCCATTTTCCTCAGTCTTTCTTGCCGCGTGGTGCCCGAAGCAGAAGCTGTTCGCGAGTGCTGGTCGGTCAGATCCAGTGAATTCAGCTACCGAAGACTTCGAAAAAAGCTAAGTACCCCGTTGGGAACTCTTTCTTGCCTCAGCCGATGTCAGACAAAGTAAATAATTGTTTAACTTGTGGGAAACAAATACCTCATAAGGATTTCCATTCCTACTGCCTTCCTTGCTTAGGCCCAGACCACGACGTATCGGCCTGTTTAGCCTGTGCTTCCTTCAACCGACGAACTCTTAGACGTCGGTCAGAGTTTGCAGAGGAATTTTTTGGTGCCACTTTTGCTTATAAAATGCCGTCGGAGACTCCGACTACGCATATTGTGAAAAAACGGAAGGAAAAGGACCGACACTCACGGCCCGCGGTTTCGGCTGAAACCACAGCTAGGCCTACCGCGAGTGTCTCGGTTAAGGGCCGAAACCGAGTCCTCTGAGATTCCTTCTTCCGAACCCATACATCCGACCACCGAGGCCTGGGAGGCTCCAGCTGAGTCGGCTACCGAACTTCCTACCGAAACCAGTGTTCAGGAAATGTCCGACACCATACCTTTGGACATTTCTACTCTTGCACGTGGGGCAGCTAGGCCCCCTGCTTCCATGTCCATTAAGGCCTTTTCCAGGGCTAAAGCTGCCAAACTATCTAAAGCTTTGCCTACCAAAACTACCTCCCAGAGGCCTTCCTCTAGTTCACAGATCCTCAGCCTTGCAGAGGACCTTATTTCCTTAATTAGGGGTTCACAACCTCACCCAGACAGGGCCTCTCACCCTCCTCCGGATAAAAGGCCCAGGACTGACCCCTCTGACCCACACTCTTCAGATGATTCCACGGATGGGTCTGAGTTGTCAGACCACCAGGAGGGGGCTTACACGCCTTTTGAGGATTCAGATGCTGAGGAATCTATCCCTTCGGCCTCCCTCCTGAAGAGTTTTCCTTTGGTGAGACTCTACACTCCATGAGAGAGCATTTTCAATGGCAAGGTCAGGATTTCTCTGATTCTAGAAAAAGATTAAGGACCTTTTTGCATTTGCCTCAACATAGGCCCTTAGCTATACCTCCTGTTCTGAATGTAATTGATAATGTGTACAATGATGTCAGTACAGCCCCTGATACTCTTCCTCCGGCCCCTGCCAAACCAGACAGATACTACAGGGTCCCGGATTCTCATTTCCATCTGTATAAAGCCCATTCTGCAGACCCAGAAACTATTTCTCAGGGCCCTAAAGGGGTTGCGGCCGCTACTGCCAAAAATCCTCTACCCTCTGATAGAGAGTCTAGAGCTTAAGAGAGATGGGGAAAGAAGGTATATACTTCTGCAAGTCTTTCTGTCAGGGCATTAAATTGTCAATTTCATATGATACAGTACCAAGAGTATTTGTTAGATGAACTGAATAAGAAACTTTCTTCTCCTGAACCCCTAGACTGTAAATCCCTTCAGGATTTGGTACACAATTCACAACAGGTTAGTAATCATTTCTTAAAATGTGGCTATGATGCACTGGAGGCTTCATTTAGATCAGCTATGACTGGGGCAGTTATTCGTAGGCATGCCTGGCTGAAGGAACAATCTTTGCCAGACCATGTTAAAGCTAAACTCCTGGATGCTCCAATGGAGAAACAAAATTTATTTGGCTCCTCTGCTCAGGAGATCTTAAAAAAGGTTGAAGAAAAGGCAAAATCTGTGCAAACAGTTAAAGATTTCCTGCAAGTACAACCACCGAGATTCAGCAGAAACTGGCCTACTAAGAATTGTTCCTTTCCATACTTGGACAGAGCCCAGAGAGGCAGGAACAGGCGCCCTAGAGGCAGAGGTCAGTCGAAGGGCTCCTACAGAGGCCGTCAGTGGCAGCCTGCCAACCAGAGGAGTAGTGCAACAGCAACAACAACTACTACTACACCAGGACAGGCTCAATGACTTAACTCCGATTCCGCCTACCAGGGATCAACTGCAAACACCCTTGGGCAGAAAGCTGGCTTTATTCTCAAAAAACTGGCATTATATTACAAAGGATACATGGACACTGCAAATAATAGACAAAGGATACAGGTTCCACTTCCACACTTTGCCAAAAAGAAACAGAATGCCAACCCTTCCACCAAATCAGAGGGCAGAGGCATTAAGACAGATCAACAACTTACTTCAGATGAAAGCTATAGAACAGGTACCATATTCAGAACAAGGTCAAGGATTTTACTCCAGACTATTCCTTGTACCAAGAAAAGAAAATCAATGGAGGCCTATTCTCGACCTGTCTGCACTGAACACTTATCTCATTGTGCCAAAATTCAAGATGCTGACCCTACAGCAACTTCTTCCCATGTTGGGCAAGGAGTCTTGGCTGGTGACTCTAGATCTCAAGGAGGCATACCTGCATGTCCCTATTCGGCCAAGTTGCAGAAGACACCTCAGATTTCTTGCAGGATCAGAGCATTATCAATTCTCAGCATTGCCCTTTGGCTTATCTACTGTGCCCAGAGTATTCACGAAATGCCTGGCATCAGTAATTGCACATTGCAGACTACAGGGAATTCAAATTTACCCATACCTGGACGACTGCCTAATACAAGCGGACAACAAGGGAAATTTGATAAAAGACTTGGCCTATGCCATACACCTGCTACAGGCCTTGGGATACACAGTCAACATCCAAAAGTCAAGACTAGTACCATCCCAAAGGATAACCTTTTTGGGTGCAGATCTGGACACAACCACCCAAATGGCATTTCTCACTGAAGAAAAACAAAAACAACTTCCAGAATACTTCATGATTCTGACAAGACAAACTCAGCTTACTGCAAGGAAAATCCTGCAGGCCCTGGGTTACATGGCATCCTGCATAATTCTGATACCGCATGCCAGGCTGCATATGAGGAAATTACAATGGTACCTAAGGAGTGTATGGTCTCAACACAGTCACAGCTTAGAAACCTTGATACCAATCATTCTATGCCTTCAAAAGGAATTTCTGTGGTGGGCTCAGGCCTGCCAGTCCAACAGAGGGTTGCCTTTCAACAAACCAAAAACAAGGCAGACCATCACCACGGACGCCTCAGACCGAGGATGGGGAGCACACATGGAGGGCAAATGTATTCAAGGCCTATGGCCTCAAGGATAGCTAGGCATGCACATAAACCAAAAGGAAATGCTGGCAGTGATGCATGCAATCGAGGCCTTCAAACCCTTCCTCCAACAAGGCCACCTGTTAATAAGGACAGGCAACACCACGGTCATGTGGTACATAAACAACAAGGAGGCACACACTCTTACCCTCTATGCCGGATGGCTATGAATCTATGGGAACTATGCCTGAATCTCAATATCCAACTACAGTCACAATTCGTGCCAGGGAAAGAGAATACACTGGCAGACAGCTTAAGCAGAACTACCATGGATGCACATGAATGGATGCTGCACCCAGACATCTTCCAACTCATAGCAAAGACATGGGGAATGCCGGAGATAGATCTGTTCGCCTCCCCACTCAACCATCAACTGAAGACATTCTGCTCAAGGGCATACCACCCACAAGTTTGGAGGGTGGACTCTCTCTCTTTCAGCTGGAAAGCCCTAAAAGTATATGCCTTCCCACCTCTCCCATTGATGTACAAGGTTCTACTGAAGATCAGGGAGGAACAGCCAACAGTGATACTAATAGCTCCAGACTGGCCAGGGCAACACTGGTATCCATTATTGAGAAGCATGTCTCAGGCAAAATCATGGCCTCTCCCCATATGGCCTCTTCTTCTGACGCAGAACAATTTCAGGACCCTGCATCCCAACTTGAAAACATTGCAGCTAACTGCCTGGAAAATTCCTTAAAACCCAATCAAACTGTTTTATCTCAGAGGGTGAAGGACATTATCTTGGAGGTTCGCAGGCCTTCCACAAGGAAGACATACTCAGCTAAATGGAAGAGATTTCTCATTTGGAGCACATCAAAAGGTTCAGATGTCACAGTGGCAAACATAACACATATTCTAGAATACTTAGCAGAATTGTTCCACAATGGCCTGTCTTATTCTTCCATTAAGTTTCATGCTTCAGCAATTTCAGCAGAATACAATGTGGAACCACCTATCTTCTCGCACCCTCTCCTCAGACAATTTCTGAGAGGGATCAAAAATATTAAACCTCCAAGAAGACCCCCTCTACCTGCTTGGGATCTCAACTTTGTGCTGGAGAAACTGACACTTCCTCCTTTTGAACCAGCAGCATCGGCGGATCTACAGTTTCTGTCTTGGAAAACTGCATTCCTTCTGGCAATCACTTCAGCAAGAAGAGTATCTGAGTTACAAGCATTAATGGCAGTGCAGCCATTTCTTATTTTCCATCAGGATAGAGTTTCACTAAGAACCAATCCTACTTTTATGCCAAAGGTGGTATCTAGGGTATCCTTGAACCAAGCTATCCACTTGCCTACGTTCTTCCCTAATCCACAGAATAGAGGGGAAAAACTTTTGCACACCCTGGATATACACAGACAACTACGCTACTACTTGGACAGAACAAAAACTAGCAGAAAAACTGACCAACTGTTTGTAGCATATGCTACTGGGGTGCAAGGAAAAGCAATTTCCAAACAGACAATTTCAAAATGGATAGGAAATTGCATTCGATTTTGCTACTCCTTTCATGGAAAGACAGTTCCTGAAAACATCAGGCCTCATTCCACAAGGGCCACGGCCACCACTACAGGCTTCCTACGAGGGGTGGCTACCAAGGACATTTTAGAAGCTGCTACTTGGAGCTCCGTGCATACATTTGCCAAGCATTACAATCTACCTTTATACTCCAGATCCAGAGCAGGTTTTGCTACTGCAGTCCTGCAGGGGATCTTAACTACACCATCCTTTTCTTAGTACCTCCTCCCCCAGATTGGCTATGGTATTCTACCCATATGTTATGACTGCAGATGCATCCTTGAAGGACATAGTACAGTTTTGTACCTACCATAAATGTAGATGTCCGATAGGTATGCATCTGCAGTCAGGTTTACCCTCCCTCCTACTCCTCTGTGGTATTCCTAGGGTACTTACCCCTCTTTTAGCTAGCTGGGGGAATCTATTATGGTGTATTTGTTTGTTTATACATATATATAATTTTGCAAATGTTTGGAACTTTTCTGCATTTATCCAAATTTAGCCTTCCTAGAGGGCACCTGGCATCTGGGGAAAGAAAAACTGAGGAAAATGGCGATGGCTGATGCTTTTATAACCCAGGCGCTCTGACGTCGGGGAAAGTGCGACATCAGCCGAGGCCAGACCCAGACTTTGGATTCCGGCCGACCGAAGGGCTGCCTGAGGCAGGACAACCCATATGTTATGACTGCAGATGCATACCTATCGGACATCTACATTTATGGTAGGTACAAAACTGTACTTTTCTTGAGCTTCTTTACTCTCCCTTCTGTATAGGATACTGTGACAGTTATACAGAAGGACATGTACCTAAGCGGTCTGTGCAAATCCCAGGATGGACCTGGCATCTAACCCCTTGAAGAAGACACCAGAAGAGGCAATACCCTACTGGAATGAGCTCTAACAGAAGTAGACAGATATTTGCCATGAAAGGTATAACAAAAGGAAATGGCCTTAGATATCCAAGAAGAGATGATTTTATAGTTACAGCCAAACATAATGGCCTGGGATGAAAGGAAACAAAAAGCTGATCTGACTTACAAATGGTCTTAGTTTTGCTGAAACCATTTTATGTGGGTTTGTTGAGGGATCTTCTCAGCCTTCCACCTCCCATTCTGTTTCTTGAGCTTCTTTACTCTCCCTTCTGTTTAGGATATTGCAACAGTTATACAGAAGGACATTGTACAGTTGTGTATCTTAGCATAACAGTAGATGTCCTTCTCTTTGCTGTTCCAGTCTTTGCTCCCTACCTCCAACCCCCTCTTGTTTGTTCTGGTTTTGTTTTAGATTCCCTTCAGGCTGAGGATTCCCCTCTTTCCTTCTGAATGTTTTCATTCTGGATGTGCATGGACTCCTTTGTCCTTTGTAGAGTATTCTCTTCCAGGGCAGTTCACTTCTGGGTAGTTGTGTCCATACATCCCTTTTATGGACCTACGTTCTGTGGTGGGAGCATAAATATGATGTACAAGCATATACAAGATCATTAGGCTTTTGTATACTGTCTGAGCATCAGGCTGCCGTGGGCAGGAGATCCCTTCTGTTTAGGGTACTGCAACAGTGAAGAGAAGGGCATCTACAGAACTGTACTTTCTTCAGTTGGAGGTATTTGGGTTTGAAGATAGTGTCGTTCTTGTACTACAGGAGATTCTAGGGCTTGTTTTCTTGAAGAGTGGACTGTTTAGATGTAAATCATTAAAACTGATTAGTGCATTTAGGGTGACACACTACATTGACTGGCTTTTATGTCAGATTTGGATGGATTTCACAATTAATGGTAGGTGAATTGAAAATACAGGACAGCTGATTAAACTGTTATTTTGTATGTGAATGAATTTTTTCTAGATATGCATAGATAAGATTTGGGGAGTAGGGCATAACAATTACATGTTGCCTTGAATGTTCCTGTTTAGTTTTGTAGCCATAATCAGCACGTTATGAGAAATGTTTTTTAATCCCCCCACCCTTTTAAATGGATGTAGATGGAGCTTTAAACATGCAATAATTTGGATTGTGTGGAATGTTTGATTGATGTGCATGCATGCCTCTGAAGTGTACTTCATTATGAGGAACGTACCTCATTTGGCGTCTTAAAAAGTTCATGTTCCTCAAAGTTCCACATTGAAAAGGTCTGTCACACATTCAGTGTTGGAAATTTTTTAACTGATATCCATGGTTAATAGAAATTAATCATATTAATTCATTAAAAGACCTTTTTGACAAGTACAATCAGCATGTTTTGGCCTTCCTATGACCTTCCTAGTTGAAGTTGATAGTCACCCTTTAGTATGTGTTCCACATTTTGCTCATTTGTTCCACATTATGATGGCTGGCGTTCCTCATTTTAGAAATGGAAGGTAGAGGGATATGCTTGCATGAACAGATGCAATAAATGCCATTACTGCTTATGTTTTAGTAAGTAGATGGTAGTGGCAGTACCTTTAAAGGGCATACCTAACTTGGTTGTTTGGCACAACTGCATGGGCAGTCTTGGAGAGTTATATTCTAGGAAGCTATGGCTGTAGAATCTTTAGCTAGAGGGATAAAAGTTGTTCTGTTTATCAAGTGTTTTATTCTGCACTACTGAGAGAGGAGAGTTTGACGTATTGATAATTATAACATTTTAGAGTACATCGAATTCTTACAACCTAGGAATTTGTTAGCATTTTGTCAATTTATAGGCACTTATTGTTGTAGTGTGACAGGATTGCTATTCTGGAATGATGTGCTACCAAGAGATGCATTTAGCAACTGTTCTGGGGTTTGAGATATAGTACTACATTCAGGGTTAATTTTCATGGGATGTCATTGGTAATGCTCCACTGACTTGTTTTCAGCAGTAATAACCTGTGGAGATGAGTTTGGGGTGTAAGTAGAGGTTATTACGTTTATGATATAACCTAGCTTGTATTTTAATAAAACAGGACAAGTCCAAGGAGGTAGGGAAACTATACACTTTACTGAAAATTTCATTGGAATGTTAAGGTAGGGAATTAGCTCTGTGTATGTTGGACACTTTTACTGGACAAGCAGTCACACTCTAGGATTAATTCTTGTGTCTTGGAAGCTATGATCGTTCTTAATATAATAATTTATATACATTTTGTTCTTGTTAAATTGTATTTTTTCCATTTCTATGTTGTTAAAATATTACAAGTGTTACATAACTTTTGATAAGTTCTTTATTTTTTTCTTTTTCTTTATTTGTCCAACCCTCATGGCATTTTATTATTTAAAGATTGATAATCCAAATCATAAATTTCTTAGCTGCTTATGTATGTGCATGTATGCTTGTAATATTTTTCATTTTATAAAATTCTGTAGATAGTTATATTTCTGTTAATCATTTAATCAAAATTTTCTGTTAACAAATATATGTATATACAGTGGGTAGAGTCCGAGTCTATTTATAATTCATATTTATATTATTTATTTTGTTTTTATAAAGATATTAGGTGTATATGAATTTAGACACTATATTAGTATGGCATTGTTTTGAACAGAGAGCACTGGCACTTTAAATAGTATAGGATCAATTAATTGTTTAATTATATGCATATTTTTAAATGAACTTAGTATAAAAGCTTGGTGAATGTAATTAAAGGTTGTTCTGATGAAGTCTACATCGTAGATGAAAGCGCTTAACCTGAAGCATTTGTTTGTTTTTTTTTAGCCTTTTAATAACTTTTAATTATTAAAGTGATTGAACAAGTATTTTTAGTGCACAGTGACTTTTTCGTGGGATCCTCAAACTTTTTTTGGTGTTTTTTACATAGCCGAGTCTATTTATACTATTGTTAAAAAAGCAAAAGTGGTTTGAAAATGTGCCCTTAATTGGAGAGAATGAACGGAGCAGGCTCCCCCATAGGTACACAGAAGGGTGAAGGGTATAATGAAACAATGAGTCATTAGATGGGTAATAAGTAGGTGGTAGTTATCTGAAAATATTAATGGCACATCCAGTCCAGTAAAGTCATCCACTTCTCCTGTTATTAGTTTTCCTATTGCAGCTCTACAGTTTCTACTGTCTCCCCCTGCTAAAGTTGAATTACCTCACCTATAACACTTGTGTTATGCGTTGTTCATTCCTGATCCTACTTCTTTTTTAACTTTCTTCTAAACATGTGTATATATTTTACACGATGTTATCTAACTATAGAGTATCATTTACTTGTACCTTTACTCTTACTTTACTACTATTGCTGTGCGTGTAACCCAGGCTGAGCCTGCAAGTGATGAAATTTGATTGATGCTGTACTCCCATAAACAAAATTAAATAAAGTGGAGTAAAATCTTCACTCTTTTTGAAAAAAAAATACAAACCAGATGTGACTGCATTGCACGAAATACACTTAACTGTCGAAAAATGTGTGAAACTTTAGTGTAGAAGGCTTCTTAAGGCTGGCTTAGCAAGTTGTACAGCTGCCTGCAGAAGATGGTTTGGAGTACTAATATTAGGATACCTCCAGTTTCCATTAGGAGAGACTTTGGAAGTTAGTTGCGGAAAATATATGTAAGTGAAGAAGTGGCATAAAATGTGAATATGATACTTTATTTTGGTATATATACCAGCCCATATTGAGCAGGCTAGGCAGTGGTCCACTCCAACACAGCTAGTGCAGTTTCTTGGGGGGGAGGGTGAAGCTAACAAGTCATGTAGAGAGTGAGACAAGAGTAGTACTTCTCTCAGTTGTGGAAATATATCTTACAGCTTATTGCAAAACATTTGGAATTTTAGATGTGCATGCTATCATACAAAGGTAATACGGGGTGAATAATTTTACAGATTTTTAACTAAGATGTTCGGCCTAGTTGCAGCTGCAGAAGATATACATGACAAAAGAGTTTGTGGACACGATGAGAAGGCACTATGTAGGCCCAATGGTAGGGTCAGGTAGTGCACTTTTGAAAGTAAAATTGAGAGGGGACGTGTGAGAAAATATGAGTAAGTGTTGATGGTTCTCTACAATTGTGATGATGGTGACGTTTCAGTTAAAAAAAAACGGTGCACAGGAACTCTGAAAGAGTTGGATAATATGAATTCAGAAGTGAATAACTAGGATGATCTAAAGAGGAAATGTGAAGTACATACATGGGAGAAAACATCTAAGATGAGGATAGGGAGTGAAAAGTATGTTAAGGTGATAGATTCCACGTTAAGATTTTAGACTAGATTGCACAGATTGAATAGTAATGAAAATACTAAATATATGAATGTTAAGCAAGCAATTCAAGATCATTTTGAAAGAAAGCTGCAGTTGCAAAGAGAAAAAAATATTATTTTTTTAAGTATCCCTGTGACTTTGAGGTTCCTGGCTTTTAAGCTAAGACACCAGTAGATTGAGAAGATGATGCTGTCAGGGCAAGGCATGCACTAAAATTATGGAGATTTTAAGAAGGTTTTCTGAAAGAATGAGTGTGTACTTCATGGGAAGTGGGAGAGCAGAGTTAAACTTTTAGATACTTTTTGGAGGGTATCCAGATGCTGAAGGTAGGTGTTAATCAGGTAGGAGAACTGATGACCCCACCAACTCTAGAGGAACTTCAGTTAGTTATATTTGAACAGCCTTTAAATAAGACCCTGGGGAAAATGGGAAACCAAATCCCAATCCCTCCGCACCACACTCCTCAGAGACCTCAACCTCATTACCACAATTAACAGAACATGCTGGAGGGACATGTTCATAACCCAGAGACTGCCCATGCTATGGAACGGACTTCCCATACATGTCAAGCAGAGCACCTCGCTGACTCTCTTCAAGAGAAGTCTTGATGAGTGGATGGGAAACAGAAAATTCACCCCAGGGATAACACCAGTGGCTCTACTCGACAGAGGCACTGAGAACTAAGGTCGGGTGGCACTATGCCGGGGTAATCCTATGGCTAGGCTTGTAAAGGCTCCAGGGCCATTAGCCTAGTACACACCTATAAACCTATGAAAGAAACGGAGGAGAGGGATTGTAATTTTGATGGGTTTACTTACTGAACAGAGTTTTAAGGGGTAGAGAACTTCCATCTTCCTGGAAGTAAGTGATTATTTCAGTATTGCTAAAGGAAAGAAAAATCCTTTGCTGTTGTCCTCCTGTTTTAAACACAATTATGAAGTATTATGACATTGCTTTCTAAGAAATTAGGGAGGATTGTACGTAAGTTGTTCATTTTGATCACAGTGTGGGTGTGTGTTTTTTTTTTTGAGAGAATGGCAGAGACATAGATACATGATAATATATTTAAAATTTTAATACTGTCCGTACTTGTTAGTTTAGATGATGGAGAGGCCTTCAGTTGAGCAGAATCGGAATATTTGCTCGAGGTGCTATGATGAATTTCCCTAGGGACTTTAAAGACTTGATGAAAAGGAAATATAGACTTCCCTTTGCATGCTATAAAGTTTTGATCCAGTTGTTTGAACACTTATGGTCAACATGTGCTGCAAGACAGGGATGTCTGCTCTTCTGCTGCTGTTTGCAATACTTCTAGAACCTTCCGTGCTTTCTGTTATGCAGTATTGCACATGGAATGGTGGTGGTGAGCATTTGAAATTGTCCCTAATACAGATAATAACTTTGTCTGACCCAGAAAGACACTGTCTCTTTGATATTTTTTCTAAAATTAAGTGAAATTTCAGGATATGCAATTAAAGTTACAAAATCTGTATCAGCTCTGATAAACTGTGCCCCCAAGTTTTTGGACGGGACCAACACGTTGAAATATTTATGAATATTTCTGGTGGCTTTGTTAAGTGAGGCATTTAAGACAATGTTTTGGAATTTAACAGGAAATGTTTAAAAGTGTTTTTTCCTAATGGAAATTGTTAAACATAGATTTAGACCAGATGGTTCAAGCTGCACAGTTATCCACTCTGTACATATTTTCTATGTGGGACAGACATTTTTGGTACCCCTTCAAAGGGAGTTTGTGCCAGGACTGAAGAACTGGTCCTTTGATTCTGTATGGACTGTTAGACTCTTTAAGTAGAGTGGCAGAGACTGTTGTTACAGAACCAAACTAAGGGTTTGGAATCAATTATGTGGATGGTTACCTACAAGTCATATTCCTGAAAATGTCTTTTTCTTTGTGTGATGGAACTGTATGAAGCAACTTGCAAAAGAGATAAGAAAGCAGCCAGGGAGGTTCAAAGAGGCTTGATTTCTTCACATGGTGGTGTGTCCCCTTGAAGTATGGGTGGGAGTATTTTGTTGTCTGTGCCTTGAGGGTCCAGTTTAAGAAGGAGTTCAGGAAAAAGAATATAAAGGATGGGTAAGCTAATTAATACCTGTTGAGACAGATCTTTCAAAGATACGTTTTGGCAATGGAGGAGAAGAAATTTACACCTGAAGTACTGGCATCAGGATGGGGGAGGTGCAGATATGCTCCTTATTTGGATAGATATCAGATTTAAGTTAGGGGAAAAGAATAGTATAATATTACAAGGCTTTTTTGTTGGAAGCTAATAAACATAAAGTAAAGAGGAGGTGAATACTCTGAGACCAGAGTTAATACACTGGCTAATTAAGGCGAGAGAGAGAGAGACAACTGTTTAGTGGAAGTGTGATAGGTCAGGCATATTAGTATATGCAAGACATTAAAAAAGATGAGAGTTCTGGTTTTGCTGACTCTGGGAGAAACGGTTGGGCCTCAGATCTGTAAAGGAGGAGTGTAAACAGATTTGTTTGAGCCTCAAGTGTTTCACTAGGTCACATAGATGTTAGACATTTACATGGAAATGTCTCCATTGATACTTCTGTACCACTGCTAGATTGTAGAGGATGTTCCCAAAGGCAGACCGTGGGTACTGGAGATATGGGATAAACAAAAAAGGTGACTAGCTTCATGTATTCTGGGTCTGTTGATCACTGGAGACATTTAATCAGAATCTGCAAAACCTGCTAAGGAAGTATTTGATATGTCAGTCTTATTACAGCAGGAATTGTTTCTCTTGGTGTTCTTTGTGAAGATTCCTGTCTTGAGTATAATCACCAGGTGCTTTATATAATTATCCTGCTAGCCAGGAGGCTGATAACAAGAAACAGGAAATCGCAGAAGACCTTGATTTTCAGGGACTTATGAAAAATTGTATTGGGATTTGATGCTGATATGGATTCAGATGAAATCCCAGTCTGCTCTACTGCAACTGTTTTACGTTCACGTTTCTCTCAATGCTGCTGTACTAAGCCCATGGGCTTTCCCAGCTCCCTGTCTGCAGCTTTTGCTGGGAAAATAATGTGTGTGTGCCATACCTACATTTCCCTGTGTTCCATTCTGTTACTGTTCTGCTCAATGTACTGTTCATTTCTCACTACAGTGCATGGAGTACTGCCAGAGACCTAATTTTGACCTGAGCTGTGCCTTTGCCAGTGCTGCAGCCCAGACATCATTCCTGCTGTGGTCAGATCTTATTTGTGAGTGGAATGTTTTGCCACTCAGGTGGTTAGCTCTATTCTGGCAGCAGTTCTCTAAAAGTACAGAAATACAGACTACTGTCTGACCATTTTTCCACATTTAAATGTATAGTATTGCTAGCATGGGAGTGGTATTTGTCTCCCTGTTTCATAAGGAGAAGTGAAGAAAAGACATCCACTTGAAGTATATTATATTCCATCATACAATTTGAAGTTCTGCCTCTGGCAGTTCAGATGCTTTCTGTTGTCATTGAAAACTGCTGTTTATATTCCTAAGGTATCTCTGAGAGAATGTATGGAAGTAAGACGTGACACTTTCTTTGTCTTCTGGAAAACTTTTAACTCTTCAGTATCATGCCAAAAGCCTGATCTGTCACTATATTGAAAGAGCAAAATACCAAACAGTTAAACATTGAACTGAGAACATTCAACACATTACAGGACACACCCACTGCTAATTCGGTATGCCAACTCTGAGATCGCACTACAGTGGTGAAAGGGGCAATTCCCTGACTCTGTCTGTAGCATGATCTCAGATAATTGATTTCCCATGCACTTGCACATGTTGATGTTCTGGGAGTTAATGTTATAACCTCAGTGTTTAGCCATTCAATATTTTGAACCTTCATCAAACTAACAAAGACCCGCCAAAAGCCACAATGCTGAATCATGCATGGAGTGAATTAGCAGCCTTAAAAGTGGTCAGTGCATTATCACTTTCCCAATATACAGTGAACCAGGAATTGTTTATGGTAAGTAGAAGTGTAGGGTGCCCAGCCATCTACATAGAGAGTGTGGAGGGCTTCACCCATTCAAAGAATTACACCTTCTTCTTCTTCTTTGACATTGTGGATTTTGTCTACGTACTGTTAGGATTTTGATTTTCTTTAGGGACTAAACAGCTGCTTTTTAACGTAGAAGCCTCTTTGCAGCAAGTACTAAGTGCATTGCATTGCATTCCATTTTGTATTTAGTACCTGAATTACTAATGATGTGATCTTTGTTCTGTTGCAAGTCCTTTAAATGTTTCTTTTGTATTCTGTGTTTGTTAATGGACTTTGTTCTCAGGGATGAGCCAGGAACACCGTCTAAGTAACTTGTGTAAATTCCCAGAGTAGACAGATGGAGACTGAAAGAATCATTCACACAATTACTGGACGATGCTCACTAGCAGCTCATAGTTTTAATCCCCTGCATTAAACATGCCAGAAATAGTTTCTACATGACAGACCCATGTCTGATTAAGTTACCACAGTGCATAACTGCAACACAAAATAGTAACTAGAACATGGCTATTTGCAGAGCCATCCACATTTAAGGAGTGATGCTTTTAACAGCATAGTCACTCCATGCCTCCATAGATAGACATCCAAATAGCAAATAATGTTGCAGGGATTTTGAGTCTCATTGGTGTTTTAGGCTCAGATTAACTGATGATTTACATGAATGGCAAGCTACAACCTAAATTGGTCATTGTTGGTGTATTTATCTACCATTTTGTTAGTTCTGTTAAACAACATCATTAGGAGCCCCACTTTTATTGTATGCACTTGATTTGCACATGTTTTTAATTTTTTGTGTAAGCACTATATATCTGTATCATATACCTAACTCTAATCTGAACAGTAGTGGTCAGTAGGGTACTTATGTTGTGCCTTACACAGATTAATATTCTGTACTGATGTTTTGTAAGAGGAGGATCATAAGAGGTCTTTATTTACCTGTGTTACAGTTCTGCTAAAGGATTTTAAAAAAACGGATTCACTTTAAAATCTCGAAATTCCGAAACATCGAATGTCATATGATCAAGACCATATGATCGATGTTTTGGAATATCGAAATTCCGTAAAAAATCCAATATAAAAAAAAAATGTTGAAACATTTCTGCAAGGGGGACAAGCCCCCCTGCATCTTGACACCCCTGCTACTTAAATATACCAACTCCGAGATCGCACTACAGCGGGGAAAAGGGAACTCTGCTGTTCTGCTCTGTATGCAGATGTCCATTCAGAATTTTGAATTTCTAAAACTTTGATCATATGGTCTCAACCATATGAATTTCGAGGTTTTAGGATTTCGAGATTCTGAAGGGAACCCAAAACAAAAACATATAAAAAGAAACTAGACACAGAATAATAAAACAACTTGCTATTACATTTCTGTAACATGCATGATTTCTTAATCTGTTAATATATGATTTAAGAGGCTTTCTGAACTTAGATTTATTTATAATTCCTCATGGAAAGAATATTCATGGGGACATTACATTTGTGATGCATACTTCTCACATTCCTTATTATTTTTAATGTTTTATGTTTTGCTTGTAGAACTTTCAGTTGTGGTTGTGTTCATTGTACTGCAGGTAGAAGCCGCAGGCTAAATAGACTCACATTTCTCAATGTTCACGCATATGCGCACCTATTGTGATACCATACCGCATGATTTTTTTATATTGGTGTGGAGAAGCATGTTCACTGTCATTGTATAAGACACTGTTTATGAAGTTAAAAATAATAGAAATGCCACAATTTCCTGACATTTAATGTTGTAGTGATGAGAGTTCAAGGGGAGCAGGAAGATGCACTGGACTGAGGTCTGTGAGGCAATTCTTTACACTTCTTTTTTGTACCATGTTTAATGTGCTTAATTAATCAGGGCTGTTGATTAAACAGGTTAGGTTTAGGTGACAAATACGAAGAAAAAATATAAACATATTGTGCATAAGTACAGTTGTAAATCAGTGTTATAGAGGTATTATAACGGTGCATTCTCTTGTTCTTCCTTTGCTATTATCACCATGTCAGTAAACATAATAAGGACTTTGGGTTCTGTTAAATAATCTGAACTATGGAATTTCTGTTATTAAATTTTGAGCTTTGTATGTGGTTCAGTGGTTAGCATTGCTGTGTCAGTGTTTGGTTCTCCAGTTCATTTCTCACTTGGGGTGCTTCTGTGTGGAGTCTATATGTCCTCACTGTGTCTGCATGGATGGTCATAGTGTGTTTCAGTTTTCTCTCACATATTGAAAATTTATTACAGGATAAATGGCAATCCGTTTGCCATATGCGTGCACCCACACTCACCCTGTGGCAGACCTCTATCTTTTACAAATTTATTTTCTCTGCTTTTGCACATGTTGAGTGCTAGGACAGGCTTTGGCTCTCCCACCAGCCCTGAAATGGATAAAGTAGGTAATCACAAAATTAGTAAATCAGTGTCATATAAAGTAATGTGATTTTTTTCCCCATAGCAAAGTAAAAGATTTAATAAACTACCATAATTTTGATGAGTCACTTTAACAAAGAACTGACATGCAAAAATTGGTCAAGCAATATTGTTTTGCAATACCTTTAAAAATAGTATAAACTCTTTCAGTTTAGAAGTTTCCCTTGTTGAACTGTTGGCATGATAAGAAACATTCCATTTTTGGAAAAAGTTTGAAATTGTTAGTACTTGTTATAGTAAAGACTAGTTACCTGTCTTTAGATATGTATCAGTGTATGGCATATTTATAGTATATGTGCGTTATTTCATGCCAAATGAGGGGATATTGTAACTTTCTTTTTTTAAACTGGTGAGCTTGATACCTCTAACAGAAATGGTTTTGCATGTGTCTGTTTTGACCTGATTCATTTTAAGAAAATAAGCATTGTGATACTGTAGACTCATCTTTGGAAGTAAAATGGGCACATTTGTTTAGGTGTACTCATCTGGCTGCAAAAGGATGTACTGTACAATATGTATATAATTTTGACTTGAATTAAAACATATTGGTTTGTATCTTTTTTCTTCACCTTTGTCCATTGTTTTGATGTTAAATTAAGCAAATGTGCTCTCTCCTTTATTGTTTAGCAAAATGTAGCTTAATTAAAGCAGTAGTTCTGTAAAATATCCTTTTCCATATTCACAGGACCAGCTACAGCTGTTGTATTCTTTTGGACCCCGCATTCCAGCTGAAAGGTAAGAGACGTGTGCAAGCCTTTTAGTGACTTTTGTTTATCATGATAATGTTAAGGAAATGTTATTATGGAGTAAGAGAGACAAAACAAAGATATTTGTTTTCATTCATACGTGTTGAGGAGAATCTAAAAAATAAGTAAATAGACATCCTGCAGAGAATAGAGGAGTATGAGGAAATAATATGGTGTATCAGATATATATGCAGTTGCTGAAAGTAATAGCGATATATGCTAAGAAGCCTAATATCAGTTTGTGAATATTAGCATTCCGCGGTGGTACAGCGGTAGCATTGTTACCTCACAGCAAGAGGTTCTCTTGTTCGATTCTTGGCTTGGCTTGGGGAGTGCCTTCTGTGCGGAGTCTGCATGTCCTCCCCGTGGTTGGGTAGCGTTCGAAAGACATGCCTGCGTAAATGGGCATGCCTTCGTTGAAGGCTGGGTGTCGAGCTGGCACATCTGCATTTTGTAAAAATCTACTGCCAATCATTAGTGGACCGGAGTTCTGCTGTGGCGACCCCTTACCGGGAAAAGCCGAAAGACAAACAACAAGTAGCAGAATCTAGAAGAATTTTTCAAAGAATCTGGTAACATTTCTTGAATGATATGTTGAAAAAAAACTACACAGTGTGTTATTTTGAACATTTTAGTACGGAATGTAATAGACTGGTTTAATCAAAATCAGTATGTGAGGACACATTAGCAGTGCAATTTTGAATTTTCAGTCTAGCATTACAGTTTAAATGTATAGCTGTGTAATAATCTTTATCTTGTAATCCTGAATGTGATAGTGTTCAATCTCGCCGTTTGTTCTTACACATGGGTTCGGAGCCGATCCTCGGCTCCGTGCCGGCCTCTTGCAAGCTCTGCATCGAGAAGAAGCTCGAGACAATCTAATACCCACAATCCCCCTCTGCCTTTACCTCAGATCTAGTTTGCCGCTGCTGCATACGCATCGTTGGGAGCTAGCTCGAGAGTCTAAGCTAAGATATAACTTTATTTTGTTATATTTTATTAGGATTCTATTTCTATTTGATGTTTTTCAGTGTTAACTGTATGATTGTGTAGTGATCTCGTTAAGTTATTGGTACCGTTAACTAAAATTATCGGTTAAATATTTGTCGGGGCCTACACCCTTCATAAATTTACCTAGTTAAAGAAACTTTTACCGGATTTGACAATTTTCATCGGATTTGACTAACTTTATCGGATTTGACTGTTTTACTGGATTTGTCTTTCTTCCCTATAATGTCTGAGAAGGTGAAGTCTGGTTTCAAGCGTTGTCAGTGTGGCCAGAAAATGTCAGTCACTGACAACCATAGTTCCTGCGTCTACTGCCTTGGCCCTCTCCACTTACAAGAGGATTGCTCCATCTGTCACTCTTTTAGTGGGAGGGTCATGACAGATAGGCGCAGGAAACTAATGGACAGAGGTCTATTGAAACCTTCTTTCCAAGAGGCTCTGGATGCTTCTGACCAGGCATCGAAGTCCTCTAAGGAGTCGAAGACGTCGGAGCCTAAGTCATCGGCTCCGAGCTCTTCATCAAAGGTTAGATCACCGGTTCCACAGACTTCGGGGCCGAGTGTTCAACTGGTATCGGTTCCTGAGCCTCGAGTCTTGGAACCGGTGATGGAGCTCCCTCCTTCGACCTTATTGAGGTCGGCTCCGTCTTCGGTTCCTTCGACCCGTTCTTCCTCCAAACTTTCGGATGTCGATGTGGATCGCGTGGTGCAGAAGTTATTGGAGCATTCGGCCCTCTCTAAACTTATTTCGGTTTCCACCCAGTTGGTGTCGAAACTTGAAGGCCTCCCTGTATCTCCATCCATTCCTCCTCCGAGACCGATTCAGTCTTTGGAGCCGGAAGAGGCTGATCTACTGATTGTGGAGCCCTCGGGTCCAGAACCGTCCTTTTCTCGGTCTGTTCCCCTCACCTCGACTCCGTCGGACCCGATACCGGAGTCTCGGAGCCGACGGTCTGTCCTTGGGTCCGGGGCCGAGAGTCGAACCGACGTGTCGGTTCCGACTCTCCCCCTCGGGGCCTCGGCGCGGATCGATTCGGCTCCGTCCTCGGGGTCGATGCCTTCGGTGCCCGTGTCGGGGATTCTTCCCATTTCTTCGGAACCGGGGGACTCTTCGATGCGGGACCGGGGAGCGTTCGACCTGATGAGGAAGGTGTTGTCTACCCAGACAACCACATCAGTGGAAGCAGCCTCTCCTCCCCATAAAGGGCCTTTGTCTTCATCTGCACCCACGGCCACATCCAAGCGTCGGGCACCAGTGTCTCAGCCACCCCTGGAGGGTGCGCCTCTTCCTCGAGGCTTCTTCGGATGCTCCCACGAGGAAGTCCCTAGGAAGAGATTGTGTAAGAGGAGACACTTGGATTCTCCACAGGAATCCTTGACATCTGATACTGACTTAGATGAGTCAGAGGGGTCCCTAAGTCACCTTCAGAAGATGTCTCTTTTTCGGACATATTGGAGATCCTGAAGCAGAGAGGTGACTGGCAGTCCCTTCCCCCTTCTGAGGATGAGTCAGTTCTGCTGAAGGCATTTGGTGCTCGCCCTTCCTCCTCCTGGGTCACTCCGCCCTTCGACGAACTCATGGAACTAATTGCTCGAAGGGCGTGGGAGGCTCCTGACACAGTGGAGCCTGTTCCAAGGAAACCTAACAAATACATCACAGCACCTCAAGATAAGTCCTACCTTACAAAAGGAGTTCCAGTAGACGCTATGGTGGTGGCAGCAGCCACGAAAAAGGAGATGTCGGAGTCTTCGTCTGTCCATCCTCCTAATAAAGACTCTAGGACGATGGATAGATAGGGAAGCGCATTTTAGTTCAGCGGCTTTTTCCATGCGGTCCCTGAACTATTTGACCCATTTTACACGTCTACAGAGGGATCTAGTCAAAGAGTTGGGAGATACCCTCCAGGGTGCTACAGATGCAGCTGTCTCAGAGAAAGTGGCAGCGCAACTTAATACCCTAACATCGATTGTTAACTCGTCCATGAGGCTGATTTCCTACGCAGCCGAAGGTTCGAGTAGGGCAGCAGCTTCAGCGATTGCTCTTCGTAGACAATCCTGGATGCGCCTATGCTCCTTTGCGGAAGCCTTCAAGTCTTCCTTTACAAACGCCCCATTTGACGGTGCCACTCTCTTTGGCCCCAAAGTAAAGGAGACCCTTACCCGGTGTGAACAAGAGGGAAAGACTCTGTCTGCTGTCGGAGTCCGTTTTTCCACCCCAACCAGACCGTACCCCAAAGGGCAACGTGGTGGAAAAATGTGGTTTCGAAAACCCCAAGGATCTTTCTCAGGCACACAGGGTGATGCCCCCTCTAGAGGCAGAGGAGGGGGCAGAGGTGGAAGATGGGGGTCCGCAACATCAAGGTGACAGGGAAACACTCCCTGGTAAACCTTTCCAGCACTCCTGAGAGGAGGCCCGACTGTCCTGCTCTGGAGGCAGTCGGGGGTCGCTTAGCTTTATACCCTCAGGCCTGGCAAAATATAACTACAGACAAGTGGGTAAAAAGCGTGGTTACCAGAGGTTACAACATACCCTTTTTATCTCATCCCATCCCAAAGAAAAGACTCCCAGATGTACCGCCCCATCTGCGAGAGCCAGCAGCTATAGAAATTTCAAAGCTGCTAGAAAAGAGTCATCCAACCAGTCCCAGCGGACCAGCAAGGATTCGGGACTTACTCAAGGTTCTTTTTAGTTCCAAAGAAAACAGGGGACTGGAGGCCCATTCTAGACCTAAGCTACCTCAATACTTTCGTCAGGAAAGAAAAGTTCGAATGGTCACGCTTCAATCGATCCTTCCATTCTTACAGAAGGACGAGTGGATGTGCTCAATAGATCTAGAGGATGCATACTACCACATCAAAATGGCCAGGGCATCCAGAGATCATTTGCGCTTCCGGCTGGGAGCCAGTCACTTTCAATTTCGAGCCCTGCCCTTTGGTCTGACCTCAGCCCCCAGGGTCTTCACCAAATGCATGGCAGTGGTAGCGTCTCACTTGTGACGCCAGGGATTCCAGGTGTTTCCGTATCTGGACGACTGGCTCCTTTCTGCCACCACCCGGCGTCAACTACTGCAGGCCAGAGACTTTGTTCTTCAACTGTGTGTTCACCTAGGGATTTCCGTAAACTTCGGAAAATCCTTACTTCAGCCATCACAAAATATCTTGTTCATAGGAGCAGAATTAAACACACGTCAGTTGATTCTGAGGCTTCCCCCAGAAAGGATATTATCACTTCAGACTCATATCGTCTTCTACTCTTGTCAAGGAAATCTCCTGCAAAACTAGTACTGAAGGTGTTGGGCCTCATGTCAGCCTCCCTTATTGCAATTCCCCTGGGAAGGCTGCACATGAGAGTCCTACAATGGCTACTGTTTGCACAATGGTCGTTTCAACAACTACCTCTAACACACGAGATTCTTATAACAAAGACATGCAAAACAGATCTAAACTGGTGGCTTCAAGCGTGCAACCTTTCCAAGGGAGGCCGTTTGTGCTACCCACCACAGTTACGATGACCACGGACGCTTCCCTGATAGGGTGGGGGGGCATCTTTCAGGGACAGACAGTCCAAGGCGAATGGACCAATTTGGAGTACAATCTGCACATCAATGTTCTAGAGTTAAGGGCAGTGTTTCTAGCGTTGCAACACTTTGCTCCCCTTCTTCCTCTAGGGACTATTGCAGTTCAGACGGACAACATGTCTGTAGTCTGGTACATAAACAAGCAAGGGGGAACCAAGTCCTATCAACTATGCAGAGAGGCCATGAGAATTTGGCAGTGGGCAGAGTCCACGGGTCGCTTTCTAATAGCAATGCACATCCCGGGGTCATCCAACGTCATAGCCGACAGGCTGAGCAGAGCAATTCTGTTACCGCACGAGTGGTCCCTAAAACAATCAGTGGCGAAAAGGATTTTTCGCACGTGGGGCCAGCCTTCCTGCGACCTGTTTGCGTCTCCAATGAATGCCAAATGCAGGAGCTACTTTGCCCTATTACCCCCCAGGGAAGTCCCCAGGGACGCACTGGTTTCTGATTGGCCCCCGGGACTCCTGTACGCATTTCCTCTATTTCCTCTGATATCAAAGTTTCTCCAGAAAGCCAGGAACCTACACAGGACGATAATCCTCATTGCTCCATTCTGGCCTCGTCAAATTTGGTTTCCCTTCCTGAAGATACACTGCATTCGGGGACCCTGGATTCTGGACCCAGAGCCAGACCTATTGACTCACTCGTCAGGGGTTCCCCATCCCGCGCTCCGGTCACTCCATCTAGCAGCTTGGCTGCTCCAATTCCCAACTTAGCCAGGTCTGATCTTTTGTCACCGGCAGTCCAGGATATATTGGTGGCTTCGCATAAAGCTTCCACTACTAAAACATATGCTAGCAAATGGAAGCGATTTGTATTCTGGGCGAATACACACCATGTGGATCCTTTTATAGCTCCCTTGAATAAGATATTAGAGTTCTTAACGGACTTATTTCATCAGGGTGCTTCTCCTGCTACACTAAGAGTTCAATTGGCTGCCATTTCGAATTTCCATGTGGAAGAATGTGGAGCTCCTGTTATGGCTCACAGACTTTGTAAAGCCTTTTTAAAAGGAGTTTTTCATATTAGACCACGGTCAGATCTCCTACGTCACCTTGGAGTCTAAATTTATTGTTATCTAAATTAATGTTGCCCGCGTTTGAACCTGCCTCTTCTTGCCCATTAAAATTTTTATCCTGGAAAACTCTATTTCTGGTAGCCATTACTTCCGCTAGGCAGTATCTGAACTTCAGGCTCTCTCCATCAAGCACCCTTATTTGATCTTTCACTCTGACAGAGTTTCTCTTGAACCAATTCATCCTTCCTCCCTAAAGTGTGTTCTATTAACAATATTAATCAGTCCATTGAATTACCCACTTTCTTCAAAAACCACTCCAACAAAATGGAGTATATGTTACACAAATTGGATGTTCACAGACAGCTAAGATTTTATTTGGATAGAACAAAAGATCACAGAAAAACAGATCAACTCTTTGTGGCTTTTGCTGATAGCAGGAAAGGACTTGCAGTTACCAAAAGAACTCTTTCTAAATGGTTAACGGATTGTATAATCTATGTCTACGATTCTTCAAATCAACCCTTTACACAAACCCAAAGGACATTCCACAAGGTCAGTGTCTACGTCTTTGGCTCATGCAGCTCGCCTACCACTGACGCTATTTGTGCGGCTGCTACTTGGTCTAAGCCACATACATTCATTTCTCATTATAAGGTAGACAGGGTTTCTAGGGACAGGGCAACCTTTGGTTCCACTGTGCTCAAGAACGTCCTCCCGTGAGTTCCTCAGGATCAAGGAGCTAGGGACGCTACCCATGTGTAAGAACAAACGGCGAGATTGAACACTATCACATATAGAAGTTATGTCCTTACCATAACGTTCCATGTGGAGTGTTCATCTCGCCTTTGTTCTTACAGTCCCACCCTCCCACCCTTAGGAAGAACATTCTTTGATGCCTGGCCAGGAGCATTCTGCTACTGTTACAATATTGTGTACATAGTTGGCATATATATATATATATATATGTGTTTGTTTAGATATATATATATAATTATCTGTAGATTCTTTCTTTACATATGTGTATAAGCATGAATGTGCTATTCTGTAGATTGGTTTGCTTGCAAACTAGATCTGAGGTAAAGGCAGAGGGGGATTGTGGGTATTAGATTGTCTCGTGCTTCTTCTCGATGCAGAGCTTGCAAGAGGCCGGCACGGAGCCGAGGATCGGCTCCGAACCCATGTGTAAGAACAAAGGCGAGATGAACACTCCACATGGAACGTTATGGTAAGGACATAACTTCTATTTTGAGTCCCTCAGTCTCAACTTGCAGACTGATTAACTGAGCAATTCACACAGACAGTGCTTCTAAATCACTTTTGAAATCACATGCTTATGCTTAGTGGCATATCAAATTAACAAATGAATTAAAAATAAAATGTAAAAGGAAGCATTTCTGTGACTTCTGGTCAAGTGGGTGCTATTGGCAGCATGCATGTGAATGAAATCTGGCCTGAATTTCAGCCACAGTCATTTTTATCTACATTTTAAATGATATCCTTACCAAGAGCGATTATTAAAGGAATACTGTATCCAGGAACAGAAAAATACAGTTTTCATATCATGACAACAGAAAGTTGATTCACTTTCACTTAACTTTCATTTAGATGACTCATAAAAAAAATGTTAAACTTATTTTCTTGACAAGTCAGAGTTCATTCTCCTAGAGCTACTGCTGCCTTAACAGTCCTTTTAGAGGAACTTCTTATACGCTGTTTTGAGGTCATCTTATGGTTGTTTCTTTATCCTTTTCATACGTCTTTTTTTTTTTCAAACATTGCAAGTTAGACTTGCTTTCTGTAGCTTGAGGAGATTCTCTTGTTACTGTGGTTCATGGTATGCTGGCAGGTTTTCCCTCATCCCTGGAGTCTTCTTAAGTTATTGCATGTCAAAATGACAGAAAGTACTGTAGTACAGTTGTGTGAGGAAATTATCATGACAGTAGATTGTTGCTTTCTTTTGATTTATTTTCCATAATTTTGATGTACCCCTTGCCTTCATGGATATTTTTTAGGTCTCTTATTAGTTTGTTTTCTTTTGGTCTTTCTTTGTTGTGTTACATGAATTACACGGACTGACTCAAAGCCCTGTCATTATACCTTGTATTGTATAGATTGTTAACAGGTGACCTTTGTCTGGTGTACAAGTTAGCCTCTTACCCAGTGCTTACAGCAAGTCATATAGCATTTGAAATACTTGTTAAGTAAAACAAAGCTCATCCTTGTGCATATTCATGCTTTAACCTGGATGTATGGATGGGAAAATTTACCCCAAACTGCCCCCTGTTGTACTACTAATAGGCAGAGGCAGCTCCTAAATGCTTTATCCCAAGCATGGGTCCCCTCAAATTGTCTATGGTATGATCCCAGTTATTCCAGTAGGAGTAATATATAATTATTGACCATGGGATGGATAAGGCCGGTCTAACACTAAATGGAATAGGTAATTCAAGCAACAGAAGAAAAACTGGCTAGGCTTAAAATGGTCTGCATGGGCATTTAGCCTAGTACTAACTTATGAACTTGTGTTGCAGAAGGAATTTGTTAGAAAAAAAGTAGTGTGGATATCCATAAAGATGTTTACGTACTTCCCTTTATCAAGATATCATGGGAGGTAATGCACATTAGCACATGGATGTACAATGACACATCTTAAATAATGGACTTTTTCCAACAAGCCAGACTAAACTAGGTGTAGGTATATGTTATCCTTAGGTGGGCTCATTCTTATCAGTATAGCATAACTGAATTTATGTTCTGAACCGTTCAGCTTAACAAAGACGCCTCTGTATATTGAACTCAGTGGTAGGTATCAAGTAAGGTGGACTAAAAAGCCCCATAACAGTTGTGTATAGGACTCCTCCAGAATGACCCACACATTTACAAAATCATTTATAGATCTTCATTTATCAAGACACAATAGGAGATCATACAGATTTCTCCTAGAAGAAATGCTGTATCAGACTGAGTCATAATGCAGAATCACACAAAGCTCTTTGATAATTCACTCAGGTCATCAAGCCAGACTTATACTATCTGTAGATGTGTGTCATACTAACTAGAGTTCATCAAGGTTGCAAAAGTGAGAAATGTAGCAATGTTTGGAAACTGAAAATTAGTCTATGTAGCTGCAAGCCCCTTGGAAAATTGGTAAGTTTCTCACTATTTGTGATGTTGCATAGTAATAAAGTTACTCCCATGCAAGACCCTCTTTAAGAAGTAACTTCTCATTAGTCCACCCAAGAGCTGATAATAGGTCAGTGAGAAGTTCATGTAGCACACAACTGGACCATATTCCCAGAAATTGCTGCTGTTTACAACATGCTTGCTGTTGCTATTGGTTACGCCATCATATGTTTTGACTCTCTGATCAGATCTGTGCTGACCTTTCCCTTATGGGAGTCCTTGTTGCTGCTACCATCACAGGATGGTCTGCAGCATACAGTCAACACATAAGATACACACTACAGCATATTGTGATTGAGAGGTTGAACCCTTATTACTTTTCTTTCTTGGCCTTTACTCCATACTGGGCTAGTAGAAGTAGAACAAAAGGGTTACACCCCACCAAAGGTGATGAATACAGAAACGACAGAAAGGAAGTCAGCAATCTTTTGTTTTGGCAAAATCCAGCATTAGCTGTACTGTACTTGATGATTAACAACAGGGAATTTTCCATGTTGTAATAGTCAGATCATTAGAAGTACCAGCTTGTCTTGCCTGATAAATTCCAAAGGCCTAGTGGGATCTCATCCATTCACAAAATGCTGCAACTCAGTTTCATTCTGAAGGGAAATTTTCCTCTCATCTTGTGGTAGCCAGTGGAGTAGGTTGTGAGGTAGGTTCGCATAGATGAAAATTGTGCACTGAAAGTATTGAAAATTATTGATATTGCGGCAAATTCATAACCTTGCCAGCCCTTAGCAACTTTGTATAAAACTTTTGGAACAACCATGTTAAAGATACAAGTCATGAATCAATTGTTTTTGTCATTTTGCAGTTGCTATTTAAAGGCACCTGCCTGGATGATAGTAATATGGTAACAAGGGCACTGTATATGAGTTGTGATTTTGCAGATGGTAGGTTCAGCAATTGGGTCTTCAGTCCTCAACAGAACGAAATGATCTAATTATGGCCATTTTTTAAAATGGTGACTTTCTTGACAAAAATGTTAGACTCTTAATTGCAAGGCGCGCAAATGCAGACACTAAAGTGTAAGTAACATTTAAAACTATGAATGTCAAAACTCACTGTAGAACTGTTCAAAGCACTTTTTTGCACCCTCAGCTTGAGGCTGCATCACCACACCCTTTTTAATGTATACTAACTCTAAGATTGCATGTATCTCAGAGTAAGGGGAATGCTAAGAGGTGCAACAGATTTGAACTCTGTATAGATGTAATAGTGGTTGCAGTTTCTGTATCAGTGGTTTGAGAATTATAGTTTAGGTTGTCACACTTCTGTCTTGCTCCAGAATAATTAAATAAAGTGTTTACCCTACTATTTCCAGTAAAGAAAGAAAGAGGCTCTAGCAAATGCTTGATGCTAAATGTAATCAATTATGAAGAAAATGTGAAAAGACTGATCGGCAGAGGAGGAGGGTTTGGTGAAGGACACATGAAATTGCAAGGCATCTTAGCTTTTTTTTAGGGAAAATAAAAGGACATTTTTTTCTTACCTTGCATGTACGTTATGTTGACATTTGCTAATGTAAGTTGACATACTGTGGCCATGAAGCTAGGCATTCTGTAGTGTCAGGCTACAGATCTTTGCATTTGGATGGCGAACTATGATAGTGTGATAGATGAACTGAAAAGATCTTCAGCAGACCTGAGGAAAATGTTCATCCTTACCATATGTATATTAAAATAATCTGCAACCTTTTTCTCAATACAGCATATAAAATGTGTTAAACTATTCATTACCCAGAGTGACTTGAATCTACACAGTGACTGTTTCATTTAAACTTTTTTTTGTTAGGGGAGACAATTTAAATGGAGCAATTTAAATATCTCACATTATGCTTTGAAAAACGGAGGTTTATAGATGCTTTGCTATTATCTTTCTGGTTGAGTGCTCTCTGCATCTGCTTGGGGACTTTTTGCTTTTTTGTTTCTTTTTTTAACAGTGGTTTGGTCATAAACAGTTCTGATTACCTTTAATTTTTATTAGTCTGTTTACTTTTGCTTTCTACTAGTAGACGAGTCCCTTTATACATACATTAGTTTAATGTTTTAGTAGAGGTAAGGATGATTGTCGTGGTAGGGATATCACATGCAAATGGAGGCGGTGACGCATTTCGGACTAAAGAGACTTCTTTTTCATGTTTATTTTAAGAAATTTCACAGTGGTTCTGACAACATCTTGAAGTTTATGGATCTAAAACAAAGTGCATTTAGTAATGAAAGGCTGTTGAGATTACATCAAGAAGAGCAGCAGTTAATATTTCATTTAATGGCTTTTGCTCCCATTGGACTAAAAGAGGCCTGAATAGCTGCTGCCATTTATTAAATAGCTGAACAGCATGAGTTGTAAGCCTGATGTTTTGAAGATGTGGAATGGCACTGCTAATATGTGAAAGGTACAGAGTAATGCTTTTAACATCTCAGTGCCTAGTGCAGTCTCAAAACATAAAGGGCTGCATTAAGAGCAAGCAAGGCTGTGATTATTTTAACGTCTAAAAGTAGAATTGTTGCAGTTTTGAATAGCATGAATTGTAAGACTTATGCTATGGAGATGTGTAATGGCACATGTAAGATTCCAAACTGTGCTCTCTAAAATTCAAAGCCAGATTAGTCCCAAATGTTAGAAGTTCTTGCATATCAAGCCTACAAGCATTTGCTTTTGTCCATTTTTAAATGTTGTAAAATAATACTGGCATCATTAAATATGCTGTGCTGTAAGTTAATCAGTGATTGCTGTCTTGAAGATGGAAGATAATATTAGTCTAATATCTTGTAGGAAGGCATAAAGTAAGTTTATTAGTATTCAGTACAGTCAATGAAGTCTGATTTCCGGTTGTAATTTAAGTATAAAAATGCCTATAATTTGAGTAACAAAAAGGGCTGTGATTAACAGGAGACCTGAAAGTGTTTGCTTCAGTTATTTTAAATTGCAGCACTAAATTACAACCATTTATAAAATAAGCAGCATGAGTTGCAAGGCTTATACTGTGAATGTGTATAACTGTGAGTGAAAGCTGTAATGTTTGCATTTCAGTGCCTTTTTAACTATCGAGACTTGAGGGGTATTGTAATTAGAGCTGCAAGAGTTCTGATATTAAGTGTTACAAAGTATTAGTTATTATTTGTTTCATTTTACTAAGCAGTTCCACAGTGAGAGGTAAAACGTCTGCTCTTAAGAGATTAAAAGTAATGTTAACAGCAAACATATAGTGTAGTAAGTTGAAAAGAGGATCCTGTCTAGAAGGTGGAGAAATGCTAACGTTCAGATACATGTGATATTGTGGAGTTACTTGCTATAAATGGAAGGTGTGAAGTTCCTTCCATTTATAGCAGCGAACAATTCGATTTTGACAGGAATATAATGTTGCTCAAGTAAGTTGCAGCAGAAATATGGTATAAAACAGAATGGTGGACTTCTTAATTAATGCTGTTAGTAAAAGGAATACATATAGAATGATAAGAGTATGGCATCAGGACTTTACTTTGCAGTTTTTTATTTTGGAGAGAGTATAGTGACAGAAAGGACACCTGCCAATGTTAATTAGGAAATTACTGATATTGATAGAATTAAGCAGCACCTAGTCAAAGTAAACTTTATTGTCATTCAGACTCCATAACAAGTGCAACTGAATGAAATTATGTTACTCCAGGCTCTATGTGTAAACATCTAACATATACAGTAATTCACATTACTACATTTAGACATTCCTGCTACATAATATGTATTGTTTTACATATCAACAGACATTTACTAAGCTAGAGAGACACTGTATTTGTTGCATAGAATTCTACAGCTACTTTACTTCTTATTGCGCAGGATTCTGTTGGCACTAGTCTAAAGAAACACAATTATTTATTGCACAAAAATTTCACAGCTGTTACTTATTACACAGGATGCTGTTGTAGCATCACCAGATATTGCACAGAAATAAGATTATACTCTGTTAGATTAATTGCACAGTCTATTTAAGACCTTTTAAGGTTATTGCACGCAAATATGCTTCTCACTCATCATATAACCTACTGTCCCTGATGTCAAGCGAGATGTAAGCTGCTATTGGAGTTCAATAGCCTGATGACCAGGGAATAGAAGCTTCTGCTAAATCTGTCTGTTTTGCAGTGTTGTTGTTGTGTCTTTCGGCTTATCCCAGTTAGGGGTCGCCACAGCGGAACTCCGGTCTGCTAATGTTTGGTAGTGGATTTTTACATGCCGAGTTACCAGCCCTGCCGCACATCCTTCAACGCAGTGTATGCTATGATAATGCCTTCCAGATGTTAGATGCAGGAACAGTCTGTATGTAAGATGAGTGCAGTCCATGACTATTTTCCTGGATGCTTTGAGACATCTAGACTGGTGCAAATCTTGAATAGATGGTAGAATGGTCCTGGTAATCTTTTCTGCTCCTTTCACCACTCTTTGGAGGGACTTGCGGTCTGTGGTGGAACAGTTGCCATACCAAGCTGTAAAACTGTTTGTCAGAATGCTCTCAGTTGTGCTTCTGTTGAATGTTATAAGAATAGGGGCTGGTAAATTTGCTCTTCTCAACTTTTGCAGAAAGTGTAGGTGTTCCTGTGCTTTCTTGACAATGGCATTTGTGTTCACAGACCAAGAGAAGTCTTCTGGGATGCGCACCCCAAGAAACTTGATCCTTTTTACCCTCTCTACTGGTTCCCCATTGATTGTGAGTGGGGAATGTTTCTCATGGTTTCTTCTCAAATCTGCTATTACCTCCTTGGTCTTATTCACATTGAGTGCCAGGTTGTTGTTACCACACCAAGTTATCAGTTGTCTTACCTCCTCCTCTCTATAGGAAGTTTCCTCTTCATTGCTGACGAGACCCACAACTGTGGTATCATCTGCAAACTTGGTTATATGATTAGAGCTGTACTTGGCAGTGCAGTTGTACATTAGCAGAGTGAATAGCAGAGGGCTGAGAACACAGCCTTGAGGTACACCAGTGCTCAAGGTGATACTATTTGAGGTGTAGAGATACAGTTCTGAATATCTGGGTTGGGCAGTGTGTGGACTGGAAGTGTTTTATTTTCTATTTAAACCATGCTAGCTGCTGATGCAAAACATTTTTTCTTTGTTTCAGAGACATTATGTTCCTATCAGTGTCTCCACACCCATCATTCTCCAGTGTTATTCACAATACATCTGGCCTAGGTGAAAAACTGTAATAAGAGAATTAAGCATATTAAAGGTTGGCTATATTTCTGCCTGTAGTTCAGTATTTCTGCATTGCCAGCTATTCACACAACCCCTGCTGTCAATTCCACAGTCTGATTTGCCACATTGTCATTACTGCACCTGCAAAAATCATAAATCTGTTAAAATAATACAGACTGTAATGGTCAACAGCCAGTTGTATACTAACAAAATATAAGCGACAACTAGTCCATACTTTGCTACACAGAACTGTGAGATTATGAGCCAGATTTATTAGTACCTACATCAGAGTTTTGGATATGAAAGACAACAAATGAAATTATTTAAAGTGTACTTCAGAACACAGTCACATGTTGAGGTGCCCAAAATATTCAAAAGTTCTTACAAAAAGTATACAGAACATCAAGCACAGAATTTCCTAAAGACTTGGCATGTTTTGATGGGGTCTTCAAAAGACATTTTTTTGAATAGGCTGGGTAAGCCAGTGATATTTTAGTTTTGATGGTATTTCTTCCCCACTGGGAACTGTGTCAAAAAAGGAAAAGCAATCTCATTCATATCATTAGGTGCAATTTAGTTTCTGTTTTGCTTGAGTTAAAAGCAGACACTTTTCTGTCTTTCTACAAAATTTAGTGCACATTGTTGCTCTGTAGTATTCAATCTTTTTACACCTGCCAAATGATGCATTGTTTGAATAATGACATTGAACATTCATAAGTCACAGCAAAACTACCTTCAAATGAAAATTTAGATTTCAGGTGCAGTGCCAGCAGCCTAAGTTCAGTGTGCAGGCTGATTGCTGAAGAGACAATTTGGGGTGGATGCTTACTTTTTCTGTATGGGTAGAGGGTTAAAAGATGCCACATTGGCAAATTCCCTCTTAATTCAGATATTGCTAGCTTTTTCTGGACTTTTGAATTTTGCTAGGTCACAGTAAGAGTACATGAGGAAAATTAACATGTGGAAACATGGAATTGCACATTCTCAGTACCTTTGTACATCAAACACAAGGGATCTTGGTACAGCATTTACAGATGCAATTCCTTGCTTTGTAGCATGATGGTCTCAGGGACTTCTGCTCTGCTTTTGCCTCTTAGTAAAAATGGATGGGCAGCTTGGACATTGAACGAGCTTTATAGTATTTGAAGTCTGTGGGTTGGGGAACATATCTAAGTAAACCCTAAACCCCAGGTTTATTTTCACATAAACTCACTGTAAAAAGTGGTACTTCAGAGGCCACTGAAAAGAGACTTTTAAATTGCAAACTTGAGGTTGAGATATTTAGTGATTTTTCTCAAGTGGTGTGCCATTTAGCCAACAGTGAATCCACATATGTTTCTAGGTGCATTCTTGGAATTAGTAGCATCTCATAGACAGAACGGTTTAAGTACCCTGCACTGGTGTTTTTTTTTCTGCAGTTGAACAGTCCGAGAACTGTTAGACCCCCCCCCCCCCCGGTCTCCCCCTTCCTTAGGCAGATCTCATAGTTAGGTATTGTTGACAAACTAACTCAACTAATTGTTAATCCCCATGTAACTCATTGGATAGCAAACTGGCTCACAAATAGAGCACAGAAGATTAGGGTGGACTGCTAGACCTCCCCCAAAATACCTGTCACTAGTGATGTACCCCTTTGTTCAAGTGCTTGGACCACTCCTCTTTGGCATTTACTTTTTGGAGGTCAAAGCTAATGTTAGAGTTTATAGCTGACTAAGTTTGCAGATGTCTCTAAACTTGGTGTTATTATAAACTCTAGACAGTACATCACGATTTTCCATGAGGGCCTTTCTCTAACAAATATCTCTTGTCATAACCATGGACTAAAATGAAATGCCTCTTCAGCATGCATGACATCCACTGTTACCATCACATAAACATCAAACCTCTTGAAAATCAATCTGGTAGTTAGGGACCTGGGAAGTTATGTGGACAACGAACTGTACTTCGATTCACCATGTGTCCACAATTGTAAGAAAGTACCTTTTCATTGCATAGTTTATTAGTAAGGTTATGGCGTCCAGGCGTGTGATAATTCGACTGCATTTGGCACTTACTAGGCTGATTGAGTACAATGCCCCCTTTGGTATGTACCTGTCCAAACACTTAATGCAACTTGAATGACTACAACTCTTTCTCATCAAGAAAATCAAGGACCTGAATCATAAAAACTATGCTGACCATCTCAAAGCCTTGTCCCTCATCTTTGTATCATATAACTTACTGAGGGGCAATCTCTACCTCACGTAAACAGCCTCAACACACTGTATCCTGTCAGTAGTACTGGACATCTGCAAGTCCTGTGGTGGCGTAAACACATGTTCAATAGAGCTTACTTAATCTCTTCTACAACATAAGTTGAACATGTTGGAGTCATAGAAATGTATTACAGAAAATACCACTTTTTTTGCAATCGTCTTCCTGTCCACAAAAAGCAAAGTTCTTCTCTTTCCCTGTTCAAATATAACCTGTATGTATGGATGTGAAACTGCAAATTTACCCCTGGTTTAGCACCCTTGTCCCTAACTGATATGGGTAACATGTAAATGCTCTGCTGCCAGATGTTCTTCATGTTTCACTGTTGCAGTCATTACATTTGGGTTATCCTGCTGGCAGGTTGCCCTCAGTCGGCCTGAATTCTAAAGTCTTGGGTCCTGCGTCGGTTGCTGTCGCCTCTTCCCTGACTCGGGTCATCAGGGGTATAAAAGATGCAGCCGATGCTATTTTCTTCAGTCTTTCTTGCTGCTCAGTGCCCGAAGCAGAAGCAGTTCACAAGTGCCGGTCAGCCGACTCCTGAGATTTTCGTGTTCGAGTTTCAGATCCGAAGTCTTCATTAAAAGCTATGTACCCCGTTGGGGAAACTTTTTTCTTGCTCCAGACCGATGTCGTCAGAAAAAGTTAATAATTGTATTTCTTGTGGGAAGCAAATACCTCATAAGGACTTTCATTCTTACTGTATTCCTTGCCTAGGCCCTGACCACAACGTTGCTAGTTGTCGGTTTTGTGCTAGATTTAACCAACGCACTATTAAGCGTCGGTACAATTTTGCATTAAGCTGTTTTGGGCGAAGATTTAATTATACAATGTCATTGGATAGCCATCCGACTACCGGAGTTCACAAAAAAATGCAAAGAAAAGGAAAAAGACAGGCAACCAAGGTCCAAAACCGACAACAAAGCTTCTCTTAGGCAAGTTGCCGGTTCGCTAGTTCTCAGTGAGGTGCTTTCACAGCCCCTGACACCTGCTACTTTAGAGGTGCAGGCCGCTACTGACTCCCACGTGGAGTTGGCCAGGCCACTGGAAACTCAAGGTATTGGAGCCTCGGCGGTTATTCCCTCAGATGGGTCCGGAGCCACTGAGCAGGCATCTGCTTCTGAAAGTGTATTCAGACCTAAACAATTATATATTAAACCGACTTCAAAGACTAAAACACCTTTAAAGGCAAAGAAACAAGTTCACCAGCCACAAGGACAGGCCTCCATGCCCAAAAAACAGATGTTCAAAATGGCCGAAGACTTAATTACCTTGATCAGGGGTTCCCATCCCCCTCCTGATAAGAGGCCTAGGCAAGAGACAAACTATGAATCTTCAGATCAGGTTACCATTTCTTTTGATTCCTCTTCTGATCAGGAATGTCCCCCCCCCCCTATAAGGATTCTGATGCTGAAGAATCAATTCCTTCAGCTTCTCCTCCTGAGGACTACTCTTTTGGGGAAACCTTGCATACCATGAGGGAGCACTTCCCCTGGGAGAGCCAAGATTTTTCAGAATCTAAGAAAAGGCTCAGAGACTTCCTTTAACTACCTCAACACAGGCCTCTAGCTATTCCACCTGTGTTGGACATTGTAGACTATGTGTTCTCGGAGTCTAGTCTGACCCCTGACTCTTTGCCTCCAGCTCCTGTTAAGCCACACAGATACTACAGGGTCCCTGACTCACATAAATTCCTTTTCAAAAATCCTACTGCAGACCCAGAAACTATTTCTCAGGGTCCAAAATCTACTGCAAAAAACCCTACCCCCTCTGACAGGGATTCTAGGGCTCTGGATAGATGGGGAAAAAGATTTATACATCTGCTACTTTGGCTATAAGGGCCTTAAATTGCCAGTTTCATATGCTCAAATATCAGCAATACATCATGACACTGCTTAAACAGAAAATGATGGCAGATTCTGAGTGTGCAGAAAAAGAAATACAGGGTTTATTGCATGCAGCTGAACAAGTTGGAAAGCATACTTTGCAATGTGGGTTTGATTCTCTGGAGACCTTCTGCAGGGCCGCTGTTACAGGTTCTGTCATTAGGAGGCATGCTTGGTTAAAGGAACAAAATCTGCCTGACCATATTAAAGCAAAATTATTAGATGCTCCGTTACAACATGATACCTTGTTTGGTGTTAAGGCAGAAGAGGTGTTAAAGAAAATGGAGGACAAAGTTAAATCTATGCAAATGGTCAAGGATTTCTTACAGGTACAGCCACCTAGATTTAGCAGACACTGGCCTACAAAGAATTGGTCCTTTCCAGTCTCAGACAGACCTCAAAGGGGCAGATCCAGATGCCCTAGAGGCAAATTACAGCCGCAAGGATCCTACAGCTCTAAGCAGTGGAGTGCTTCTACCTCCAAAGGTGGAGAGGACAAATCACATTCTTACAGGAAACAGTCCCAATGACTTCCCCCTGCCTGCACCAAGTACTTATCTTCTGGCAGCACCCTTAGGGGGAAAACTAGCGCTTTTTTCTCAGAATTGGCACATTATAACCCAGGACAAATAGGTTCTAGACATAGTGTCACAAGGCAACAAGTTTCATTTCCATACCTTGCCAAGGGCAAACAGATGGCCAGACCTGCCAAAAATCAATGGGCAGAGGCTCAAAAACAAGTCGCAGCTCTCATGGACAAGAGGGCTATTCAACAAGTGCCACAGCAAGAGCAGGGACAAGGATTTTACTCTACTGTTCTTGATACCCAGAAAGGACAAAGCATGGAGACCAATAGTGGACCTATCTATTCTAAACACTTTCCTGGATATACCAAAATTCAAGATGTTGACCTTACAGCAGCTTCTGCCCATGCTGGGCAGCAAGGCTTGGCTCGTGACTTTAGACCTAAAAGAGGCATACCTGCATGTCCCAATCAGACAATCATGCAGAAGATACCTCAGATTCAAGGCTGGCTCAAAGCATTACCAATTCTCTGCACTGCCCTTTGGCTTATCTACTGCGCCCAGGGTCTTCACAAAGTACCTGGCACCAGTAATTGCTTACTGCAGACAAAGAAGAATACAAATATATCCTTACTTGGATGACTGCCTCATACAAGCAGAGAACAAGGATGTTTGTGATAAGACTTTTAACATGCCTAGGGTACACAGTCAACAAAAGAAATCAAAACTAGTATCCTCTCAAGAGATAATATTCCCGGGTGCAAGCTTAAATACAACTGCCCAGATGGCTTATCTCACTCCAAACAAAGGCAGCTGACTGCCTATTTCAAGGAAGTGGCAACAAAGGCCCAGTTATCTGCAAGAAAAATTCTGCAGGCTTTGGGCTTCATGGCATCCTGCATCTTACTAATTCCATATGCAAGACTGCATATGAGGAAAATTCAGTGGTACCTAAAAAGTGTCTGGACACAACATATCCACAGTCTGGAAACAGTGATTACTCTAATTCCTTGCCTGCAACAGGAGATTAGATGGTGGGCAAAGGCTTGTCACCAAAACAAGAGACAGCCATTCTCACTACCCCCAGCCAGGCAGAGCCTAACGACGGATGCATCAGATTATGCCTGGGGGGCACACATGGCAGGAAGAGGCATTTAGGGCACCTGGTCCACAAACCAGAAGCATCTACATATCAATTAAAAAGAGATGCTAGCTGTTCAAAATGCTCTGACAGCCTTCAAGGACCTACTTTATCTGGGACAACTACTGATAAAGACAGACAACACCACGGTCATGTGGTACATAAACAAACAGAGGGGCACTCATTCTTATCCAATGTGCAGACTAGCCATGGCTTTATGGGACACAGCATTGACTTACCAAGTTCATCTGCAGGCACAATTCCTGCCAGGAAAGGAAAATACTCTGGCAGAGAAACTAAGCAGAAACCTTATGGATCCCCACGAGTGGCACCTGGATCCACAAGTCTTCAGCATGATAACAAAGAAATGGGGATGCCCAGACATAGATCTATTTGCCTCCCCTCAAAATAATCAGCTAAAAAGATTCTGCACAAGGACTTATCACAGACAAGCTTGGAAAGTGGACGCCTTATCTTTCAACTGGACAAACCTATCAGTATATGCCTTTCCTCCACTACCTCTCCTCTCCAAGGTACTCCTAAAAGTCAGGCAGGAGAAACCAAAAATGATTCTGATTGCCCCAGACTGGCCATGCCAGTACTGGTATCCGATCTTAAGGAACTTGTCCCAATGCCCAGCCTGGACCTTACCTCAAATACCTTAGCTACTGTCCCAGCAAAACAATCAGATTATGCACAGCCAACTCAGGACCCTAAACCTGGCAGTATGGCGGATAATGTAGCCATACAAACTACACCTCTCAGTAAAGCTGTGATGGATGTCATTTTAGAAGCCAGAAGGCCTAGTACTAGAAAATCCTATGCTAGGAAATGGAAGAGATTTTGCACTTGCAACCAAGCTCAAGGAACTGATACAGCTGTCCCAAATATTCCTTAGATTTTGCAATACTTAACTGAGATGCTGGACAAAGGACTATCTTTTTTATCAATTAAAATCCATGCCTCTGCCATTTCGGCTCATTACAATACAGAGCCACCACTCTTTTCTCATCCTTTATTAAGGCAGTACCTCAGACGAGCCAAAAACTTAAGGCCTCCAAGGAGAACGCCAATACCTGCATGGGACCTCAATTATGTCTTGGAAAAACTCACCTTACCTCCTTTTGAGCCAACTGCTACTGCGGAAATAAAGTTCTTATCTTGGAAAACAGCTCTGCTCCTAGCAATAACTTCTGCAAGACGAGTTTCAGAGCTACAGGCTCTCATGGCTGTGGAACCCTTTTTCATTTTTTATCCAGACAGAGTCTCTCTGAGAACAAATCCTACATTTATGCCTAAGGTGGTATCCAGTGTAGCCCTTGACCAAACAACATTTGCCAACTTTTTATCCAAATCCACAGAACAAGGGGGAGAAAATTCTGCATTCTTTGGACGTACACAGACAACTTAGATTCTACTTGGACAGAACTAAAGTTTTCAGAAAGACAGAGCAATTACTAGTGGTATATGCCACAGCATCACAAGGAAAGGCTATCTCCAAGCAGACTATTTCAAAGTGGATAGGCCACTGCATTCGTTTCTGCTACTTACAGTGTGGCAAACCAGTGCCTAAGGGCATTAGGCCACACTCAACCAGAGCTGCAGCCACTTCTGCAGCCTTTCTCAGGGGAGTACCAACCAAAGACATTTTAGAGGCTGCTACTTGGAGTTCAGTGCATACCTTTACAAAACATTACAATCTGCCTTTTTACTCTAAATTCAGGGCAGGCTTTGCCACTGCAGTTCTGCAGGGCCTCCGCTCCTTAGGCTGTTTAGCTCCAGCCCCCAACCATAGCTTTGGGACTCAACCCAAATGTAATGACTGCAACAGTGAAACATGAAGAACATAGTACAGTTGTGTACACTTACCATAAATGTAGATGTTCGAGTGTATTCACTGTTGCAGTCCAGGCTACCCACCTGCCATCACCCTTATTTTTGCTGGAACTTATCTTTACTTCTCTAATCTATACAACCTAGGTGGTGTATTTGCTTATGGATGAAGGTAAAGCTTATTTTGGTGCATGTATGTTTTATTTACATATTTTTAGCCTACCCTTTTGGGGGTACCTGACATTTGGGGCAAGCAAAACTGAAGAAAATGGCATCGGCTGCATCTTTTATACCCCTGACGACCTGACGTCAGGGAAGAGGTGACAGTAACTGACTCAGAACCCAAGACTTTGGAATTCAGGCCGACTGAGGGCAACCTGTCAGCAGGATAACCCAAATGTAATGACTGCAACAGTGAATGCACTCGAACATCTACATTTATGGTAAGTGTACACAACTGTACTTTCTGGATCATTAGTACTTGAATTATAAGGGCTAAAATTTTCATGGAAATGCAGGGCTAACCTTTTAAAGATCCTCACAGCACAATAGCCTTGTAAGTTCCTATGAAGTTATGGCATAGAAGACAAAAAGCTTCTTATTGCAGGTGAGACCTAGGTCATGCAGGTCTGTGTTAGGCCTGTCCTTAAGATTCTGTTGCGCACTAACTGAAAAGGACACTAGGACAGCAATTTTGTTTAGTTGGTATGGAATAAACATAAATAAAAGTGGAAAAAAAAGATCAATCTATCTACCAGAGCAAGGGAATGGACAGATGTCTGAATACATGATTAGTTTGAAGGGAGCTGACATCAGATGTCTTCCCATTGCAAGCATTCTTGTGCTCAGAAATCTATCCTTAGTCAAAAGAACTGTGCTAGTTATTTTTTTTAGCCTGGGTTTCCTGCACAAACTTCAATAAATTTGGCTCACTCCGTCATCTTTCTTATTTTGCCTTGTTTTATATGTTCTTGTTTTGCCAATTTATACAAGGGAGGAGAAGTAGTATATTATAAGTAAAAACAGTGATTGACTGCTTTAACCAAGCGATGGTAAGGCGATCCATTTTCAGCTGTGCTGACTATTATTATTTTCTTAATGAAGCAATTATTATCAGGTGAGAGAAGCATCTTTCTCCTCTAATTCTTACTAGAGTCAAAAGCAATGGGAGGGCAAAGGCAGGAACGTCTGCAAGTATATGCTATGTAGCTTAAATATCATTGATGGGGGTGGGTGTCAAAGCACTACAAATGTGAAAAAAAATGCACACATGCACACACACTTTGTACTTTCTTAAATTTCTTTCTTTTGTTAAGTTTCTAGGACTACTGACTCACTCTGTCAGTGATTCCATGTCAACCGTCAAATGTTCAAGTAAAAGAAAAAAGAAAATCTGTTGCTGGAGCAATCTAGTGTCAGGAAGATAATTTAGTTTACAATTGAGAATGAATTTCAAGAAGGAATTTCAGCCATATCTACGTCAGCCGCTATTTATTTATTTATTGGATTTTATACTTGGCCAGTAGCTTAGGTTATGATTGCAAAATAATGCAAAGACTTCAAAATAAAAAAGAGTTGAAAGATTTTATTTGGGAGTGGAAGAGGTCCGTAATCAAGTGGGATAAGTTGATCCTCCCAACAGAACAAGGAGATTTAGGATTACCTGAAGTTGATCCTCCCAACAGAACAAGGAGATTTAGGATTACCTGATTTGAAGGAATATTGTAGAGCTCCACAGTTAAGGCTCTTATACATAACAGAATCAGAAAGCTACAATTCAAAGTGGAAAGAGATGATGATGAAATGGGGGAAAGAAAGGGATTTTAGGCACAGATCCTGAAAGAGAATAACAATTTTATATTCATAAAGTAGCAGAATGTATACAAAGAGCCAAGTCAACACAGGAATGGGGAAAGGAGAGTCTGCCAATAGGAATGACTGCAATTAGGTGTACAGAGAATAGAAAAGAGGGGGCTGGAATTTACTGGAGGAAGCTAGCAATGGAACCAAGGTACTGGGAACAAATAATTAGAGAAGGAACAATAATAGAATGTGAAGATGCCAAGAAGACATTGTGATTGCAGGCTACCGATTTCCCTCCCTGTCAGGTATTGATATCAGAGTATAGGCAAAGAGAAAGGAATAGGTGAATCCTAGATGAAAGACCTGCACTGGTTGAGGTTCTAATTGAATCTAGAACAGAAGCTGCTGCTCTAAAAGGGGTCATTAGTAGGTCTTATAAAATATTGCGCAATAACTAAAGGAATAAATCAGAAGAGTTCAGAAAAAAACTGGGGAGAGAGATTAGATAGGCAATTCACAAAGGAACAATGGGAGGACATATGTATCCCTCCCAAACATGCAACAAAGTCTAGAAGATTTAGGATTTTTTTCCTGGAAGTGTTTCCATAGATACTTTATACCGCAAGCAGTCTCTAGAGAATTTTTCCTCAGGCAGATGACAGCAGTTGGAGGTGTAATTGGGAAGAAAGAGGTAACTGGGAACATATTTTTTGGGACTGTAAGGAGTTGGCAGACTTTCAAAAATTCCCTATAGAGCACTCTGTCAGGACTACTAGATGAGCATATGAGTGTAACTAAGGAAACATTTTTTTGAGCTGGGATATAGGATCTGAATTGCATTGACACATTAAGGCCTTCTTTAATTTCATTCTGGTGGCTGCCAAAAAACAATTAGTAGAAAATGGAAAGAACTAACTGTACTAGAAGAAGTGAATTTAGTAATTGAGAGGAAAAATTCTTTGGAGTCTGCTTGTGGTATAAAAATACCTATGCAAATATTCTAAGCAAAGGTCCTAAGTCTTGTATACTTGGTTGCATCCAAAAGATGCTGAAATATCCAAACTTGTAACCACAAACTGGAACAGCTGAAGTGGTTGAACCCGTTTATTCACAATACAAAGGTACAAAAAATAAAAATGTTACAAATTAAAACTTTAAGAAATATACTTCATGTGTTAAGCGCTTTCTTCCCATAAAATGTGGGACTTCTTCAGAACAAACTGAACTACAAACCCAGCCACTTAAATACATATTTCCTCCACCCTTAATTACATTCCATTATCCATCATTTAATTAATGTTTTAAAGTTATACAGACTCTCATACATACTTCAAAAACTTAAACCACAATGTAAGTTAAAAAACAATGAAACATGAATATATGAATAAATCAAGCATAACAATGTTGTAATATCTATATATTTGTATATTTTAATGTGTTGCTTGGTCTTTCTATTATTTATCCCATTATATTCCTTATTTTTAAATCACTGGAAATTATTACATTTTCATTAATACCTGGATAGTATGCAAGGCTGAATCAAGGGAAGACCTTGAGTGTTTGAAGTGCAAGTTTACAAATATTACATTAGAGAGGCATTTGTTTTACATAAGAGATCAGAAACCAGGGGAGACGTTTGCAGCTTATATAACTGACCTGAGAAACAAAGCCAAAATGTGTCAGTTTGGTGACTTAAAAGATGAGTTAATAAAGGACAGGCTCGTGTGTGATATTAATAGTGCTGCTGTGAGAAAGATTTTGCTTCATGACAGTGATTTAATGTTGAGTAAAGCCATTGAGATTTGGCAGATCCATGAAATGACAGAAAAACACACAAGTATGCTTGCAAGGGACAAGAGCATGGTTTCAGCAGGCTCCATAGCAACTGTAGATGACATGCAACGCGTGGCAAATAGAAGTAGGCCTAAGCACATGGCAGCCACAAACCCTGCTGGCTCACCAGGGAAACCACATAGTTTTCCAGAAAGTTCTAAGAAAGGAGCATGCTCTGTACAGTACAAGCATGAATTAGCAAAATGCTCAGTGCAGTACAAGCATGAATCAGCAAAACCCAAGTCTAGCTTTATTGTTAACTGTCACAATTGTAGTCCCAATAATGAATCTAAAACAGAGAAATGCTTAGCATTTGGTCAGCAATTTCACAAGTGTAAAAACTAGAACCATTTTCAAAAGTTTTGCAAATCAAGTAAACCTCACAGAGTTGTAAAGAAAGGTCACACAAAAAAGCAAGTTGATCAAGTAGACTGCAATTCTTCTTTCTGTGTAGATGGTGTATCAGTAATTAGAGAGAGAGTTGATGCAGTGAATTTATTGGCAAAGAGCAAAGAGTTTTGTACAGTCCGGATCAATGGAAAATCCACAGACTTAAAGCAGACATTGGTTCAATGTGTAATGTTGTATCAGCAGACATATTTGCTAAAGTGAGAACTAATGAGCAACTCAGTGTGGCCAGTACTGCAAAACGTGTTGCTTATGGAGGTGAAGATATTCAAGCCGAAGGCTCAGTGATGCTTTCATGTTATTTGGCCAAGAATTGCTACAGCTTGTTATTCTATGTAGTTCGAAGACCAGTACAGTCTTTACTGGGTCTCAAAGATAGTTTGAGAATGAATCTGCTTTCTTTTACCAAAGAAGTTCATCACATAAGTGCATATCCTAGTTCCGAATTTTCTGAAGCCATTTTCTCAGAGTGTGCTGATTTTTTTGATGACAAGTTGGGCAAACTTCCAGCAGTGTATTGCATGAAGTTAGACCCAGAGGTCACTCCAGTAGTCAGACCAGTAAGAAGAGCTCTAATACCTATGTGGGATAAAGTTAAGGCTCATTTGGATAAGATGGTACAGCAAGGTGTAATTAGTCCAGTTACAGTGCCAACTGAATGGGTGTCGTCTATAGTACCAGCACACAAAAAAGGCTCAGACGAAATCAGAATATGTATTGACCCAAGAGATTTGAACAAAACATCAAAGAGACTGCATTATCCAATGCATACAGTCGAAGAGTTTGCAGCTCTAATACTGAATGCTGTTGTTTTTTCCATCTTGGATGCAAAAAGTTCATTTTGGCAAGTGATGCTTGATCTCAAATCCTCATTACTAGCCACTTTTGGTACCCTGTTTGGCAGATACAGATTCCTAAGGATGCCATTTGGAATAAATTCTGCAAGTGAAGTCTTCCAGTGTGCAATGAAGCAAATTTTGTCGGGTTATCCTTGTGCCATAATAGTAGATGATTTATTGGTTGGAGGCAATGGTGAACCAGAGCATGATGGAAACCTAAAGAGAGTTCTAGACAGAGCACGCAAAGTAAACTTTATGCTCAATGCTCCGAAGTGCAAATTCAGAGTAACAGAAGTTACATATGTAGGTCATTTATTTACCAGTACTGGCTTGAGACCAGACCCAACCAAGCAAGCAGCTATTCCTGAGATGTCAGCACCAGATAATATTCAAGCTCTACAGCATTTCCTAGGCATGGTCAAGTATTTAGGCAAGTTTATAGCAGACTTCAGTGAGTTGATAGCATCTTAAGAGAGCTTACCCGCAAAAAATGTTGCATGGTCATGGTTAGAACAACACCAGAAGGCATTTGAAGACCTTAAGCAGAAAATTGCCACCCCACCTACATTAAGATACTATCTTATGAATAAACCAGTCACTCTTTCCTGTGATGCTTCAAAATTTGGTCTTGGCACAGTTGTACTTCAAGAGGGCAGACCAGTAGCCTATGTATCTAGAACACTTACCCAAGCTGAGATGCAGTATGCTCAAATTGAGAAAGAACTTTTGGCAATAGTGTTTACATGTTCCAACTTTCATGATTATATTTGTGTTTGAGCTATTCAGATTGAAGCTGACCACCAACCTCTTGTTACTATTCTAAAGAAGCCTATGAATTCAGTTCCATTGAGATTACACAGAATGATGCTCAAATTGCAAAAGTGCAACTTCAAAATGGTCTATGGGAAAGACAAACTACTCTATCTGGTTGATACCTTATCCAGATCGCCCAGAAATATGACGTGATGGCAATGCGTAATTTTTCTACCACTAGGCTTGATGAGTTGAGAGTTCACACAATGACTGATCCAATTTTGCAAAAGCTCAATCACTACATTAATGTTAAATGGCCGTCAAAGCAAGCTAGTGTACCACCTGAAGTGCAAACCTATTTTCGTTATAGAGATGAAATGTTGATGGAATATGGCATTATTTTCAAAGGTCCTAAAATCGTTGTTCCTGCTTCCTTACAACAAGAATATATCCAAATTTTACAAAGTGGTCACCCAGGTTCCATATCCACTAAGAGAAGAGTGAGAGACCTAGTATTTGGCCTTCGTTACTGAAAGATATCGATAAAGTAGTTTCTTTTGATTCAGTATGCAGTAGTACTAGACCACATTTGCAAAGAGAACCACTTCAGCTAACTCAAGTTCCTGAACTACCTTGGTCAACAGTAGCCACTGATATCTTTGAGTGGGACAATCAACACTACTAACTGTTGGTAGACTCTTATTCAAATTGGCTTGAGATTGACTTACTACCTAATCTAACATCCACTACTGTTATTACTAAGTTGAAACATCATTTCTCAGTCCATAGTAGTCCACACAAAGTTATTTCTGACAGTAGTATTCAATTTACCAGTCAGTTGTTTCAGAAATTTGCAAGAGAATGGAATTTTATACATGTTACTAGCAGTCCTGAATATCCACAGTCAAATGGGCTAGCTGAACTTGCAGTGCAGAGTGCAAAGCAATTACCTGAAAGGTCAAAGTGTGACAATACCGATGTCTTTTTGAAATTACTTAATCTCAGAAACAAACTGCGTGACAGTATACTTTGCTCACCTGCTCAAAGACGTCTATCCAGGCAAACCAGAAAGACGCTACCTATTAGTTCCAGTTTATTGAGGCCTAAAGCTAAGAACAACAGAACCATCAAGGCTCAATTATTCAAAAAGCGCTGTATCCAGAAGTCCAGTTATGATAAATCGAGTAGATTTCTTCATCCATTGAAGGAAGGAGAGACAGTGAGAATACAAACAGCGAAAGGTTTCGACCGGATTGGTCAAGTTACTGGCATATGTGCTGAGCCAGGATCCCACCTTATAGAATCTGAGGGTGTGGAGTACAGGAGAAATCACAGGCATCTTCTTTCTGTACCAGAATCATCATCACAGCATTCTTCTTGTTATACAGACTCTAGATCTCAGAGCTAACCAGACGTTCTTCCAATCCCAGAGTGTGTTTCAACCTCTACTTCCATTCATGAAGATGTTCCAAATGCTTCCAAGGTTGAACTTTCTGTAGAGACAGTTCCATTTGCTAAACCTAATTCCCAGTTTTATGTCACATGATATGGTTGAATATCCAGGCCCAGTATTAAATACACAGCAACTTGGACCTAACTGTATTTATGTAACTAGTCTTGCATAATTGCATGACAAAGAATTACTTGTAATATCTGCATGCCAAATAGATTCATAATGTGGCATGATCTATTTCTCAAAGAGGGAGGATGTAGATCAGAGTGTATGTGCTGTGTCTTTTAAGAAGCATATCAGAGACTGAATGTGCACATGTAAATACCAGGCACGTGCTATTCCCAGTGCCATTTTGAGAGTGCAGCTAGAGAGTGAGCATGTGTGATTGCAATAGTTACTTTGTATATGTTACTTAACTTAAAGTCAGTAAACTTCTATTGTGATGTGTTTGTATATAATAAAGCTGCTTGAACAGAACCCACAAAGACTCTTCTGTTGTGTCCAAAGTAGGAGAGCGACAGTTATCATGCAGTATTTTATATGCCTTACTAATTATCCTTTTTTTAACATCACCAGTGTTGGTCTTTCACTTAGGATCCCCATATTCTTTTCTCCTTGCCTGTACTCTGATATCAATCCCTGATAGGGAAGGCAATCTCCAGCCTGCAGTCCAAATGTACTCCTGGCCTCTTCCCATTTTATTACCTTTCCCTGTCTAATTATTTGATTGCAATACCTTTGTTCCTTTGCCAGCTTCCTCCAGTAAATTCCTGCCCTCTCCCACCCATCCTCTGTGCTCCCATTTGCATCCATCCCAATCATAAGAATCCCCTTTCTCCACTTCTTTGTTGGCTTAGTTCTTACAATACCCACACAGCTTTATGAATATAATATTCTACATGGTTACTGATATTCTGTTTAAGGATCTACATCCGAAACCCCAGTCTCTATTTCTTGATTTTCCCCTTTTTCGTCATCATCCCTTTTCACTTTGAATTATAGTGTTCTGCTTGTGCTATGTATAGGATCCTTAACTGGGTAGCTCTGAAATGCTCCTTCAAACTGGGTAATCCCAAACCTCCTTGTTCTTTTGGAAGGATCATCTTATCCCACTTGACCCTTGCTTTCTTCCCTCCCAGAAAACAATCCTTCAACTCTTTATTAATTGCTGTCCACACCTCCTCTGGTTGATAAAAATATTCCTGATCTATGTATAAAACTAAAGGGATTAAAAACATTTTCACTGCTTGTATCTTGCTATCCATATCCATAAAACAGAACTTCCATTTTTTCAGTTTTTGTGCTATCTTTTGTTCAGTCTCTTCCTACATATCCTTAGCTGCCATAACAGAATCCTTTATAACCCTCGTCCCATATTTTATTAAGTAAAATTTCTGTTGTCCTTGTCCGCCTCACTTGAAAAAAATAAAAAGACATTTCTTTTTTAAATAATATTATGATGTAATAGCGGACCGGAGTTCCGCTGTGGCAACCCTTAACCGGGAAAAGCCGAAAGACACAACAACAACAGCAGTATGTCACATATTGGTATGAATAATGCAGGTTTACTGGTTTTATTTTGTCACGTAGACGTTGCCATCATGATTGAACTACACCATCCGTTATTAAACTTTTGAGTTAATCTAACCTAAATGTAATATATTGCTTAACTACAGGTATTGAATGCATGTAAAGTCATAAAAGCAGGGTTTGTCATATTATTTATGCCCAGTTTATTATGGTCACTAAGAAACAGGTTTCAGTTTTGCCTTCCAAGAGAGGTACCAGGTTGTTGAATTCAGTGGCACCTTTCCAGTTACTAGAATATTTAGTCACCCTTGAAGGCCAGGAAAATGTATTTTTCTTGATGTTCATCGTGCATACAGCTGCAGTCATAACAGATGGGTTATTCTGCCGTCAGGCGGGTCCTCGGTCGGCCGAATTCCAAAGTCTAGGTCTGGCGTCGGATGTCGTCGCTTCTTCCCTGACGTCAGTGCGACAGGGGTATAAAAGAACTAGCCAACGCCATTTTCTTCAGTCTTTCTTGCCGCGCAGTGCCCGAAGCAGAAGCAGTTCGCAAGTGCCGGTCGGCCAGCTCCTGAGATTACGAATATTTTTCAACCGAAGTCTTCTTGAAAGCTAAGTACCCCGTTGGGGAAACTTTTCTTGCCTCAGATCGATGTCAGACAAAGTTAATAATTGCATTTCATGTGGGAAGCAAATACCGCATAAGGATTTCCATTCCCTCTGCATTCCTTGCTTAGGCCCAGATCACGACGTCTCGGCCTGTATTTTTTGTGCTACATTCAACAAACGCACTATTAAACGTCGGGCGGAGTTCGCCCAACACTATTTTGGCAAAAAGTTTAATTACATTATGTCGTCGGATACTCCGACTCCAGTTTTGAGTAAAAGACGCAAAGATAAGGACCGACATACGAGGTCTGCGACTTCTACCGACACCACGCTAAAGCCGACTACAGGTGCTCCGGTTCTCAGCGAGGCACCTACGCAGCCCCTGACTACCGATGACACTTCCTTAGCGGTGTCTTCTGTGCCCGAGGTCGCAGGCTCCTCGGCCCACACCCCGATTACAGATACTGACGCCACTCTTGGCGGGGAAACTCAGAGTTTAGACAGGCCTGCCACCTCTCAAGGTGTCTTCAGGCCGCCTTCTTCTTTTTCCATTAAGGCTTTCACTAAATCTAAAGCAGCCATGCATACTAAAATACAAGCTCCACAGGGCCCCTCTCAAGGCCCCATGCCTAAAATACAGATGCTCAAAATGGCTGAGGATTTGATTACTCTTATCAGGGGTTCTCAACCCCCCTCGGACAAAAGGCCCAGAGTAGAGGAAGAATACCCTTCCTCGGACCAGGCCTCCATTACTTCAGAACATTCTGAAGACCAGAAACATTCATACTCCCCTTTTGAAGATTCTGATGCAGAGGAGTCCATTCCCTCTGCCCCCCCCCCCCCCCGAGGACTATTCTTTTGGGAAACCTTGCATACCTTGAGGGAACACTTCCACTGGGAAGGCCAAGATTACTCAGACTCCAAGAAAAGGCTCAGGGATTTCCTCTTACTCCCTCAGCACAGGCCTCTGGCTATCCCTCCTGTCTTAGACATTCTAGATGATGTGTATTCAGAGGCCAGCCTTAACCCAGATTCTTTACCTCCAGCTCCAGTCAAGCCTGACAGGTATTACCGGGTTCCTGATTCATACCAATTCCTATACAAACGTCATGCGGCTGACCCAGAAACTATTTCACAGGGTCCCAAGGGAATTAAGACCTCCACTGCCAAAAATCCATTACCTTCAGAGAGAGATTCCAGAGCTTTAGAAAGGTGGGGGGGAAAGGTATACACTTCGGCCACTTTAACCATGAGGGCATTAAACTGTCAGTTCCATATGTTAAAGTATCAACAGTTTTTGTTATCTCAGTTGAAAAGCAAAATGTCACAACCTGAACAACCAGACTTGAAGGAGTTGCAGGATTTGTTGCATAGTGCAGAACAAGTGGGTAAACATACCTTGCAATGTGGTTTTGATGCTTTAGAGGCCTCATGTAGAGCTGCTGTTACAGGATCAGTCATACGTAGACATGCTTGGCTCAAAGAGCAAACCTTACCAGATCATGTCAAAGCTAAATTACTAGATGCACCTCTTCAAAAAGATGTATTGTTTGGTGTTAAAGCTGAGGAGGTATTAAAGAAAATGGAGGAAAAGGCAAAATCAATGCAAACAGTGAAAGATTTCCTACAGGAACAACCTCCACATTTCAGTAGAAATTGGCCTTCAAAAAATTGGTCCTTTCCAGCCACGGACAGACCTCAAAGAGGTAGATACAGACACCCGAGGGGTAGAGGGCAATCTCAAGGATCATTAAGAGGCAGACAATGGCAAGCACCTACACCAAGAGGTGGAGAGGATAGATCACAGCCATTCAGAAAGCAGAACCAATGACTTTCCCCTTTGCATGCCAAGCAAAGCTGTAATGGCAGCACCTTTAGGCAGAAAACTGGCATTATTTTCGAAAAATTGGCATATTGTCACAAAGGACAAATGGATCCTGGTCATTATAGACAGAAGCTACAGATTCCACTTTCACACCCTTCCAAAAATGAGAGGCATGCCAAACCTGCCACAAAATCAAAGGGCAGAGGCACAAAAACAAATTTCAGCTCTCATGGACATGAAAGCTATTCAAGAGGTACCTGCACAAGAACAGGGTCAAGGTTTTTATTCCAGACTATTCCTGGTACCAAGGAAGGACAAAGATTGGAGACCTATTTTGGACCTATCCATCCTAAACACATATTTACTAGTACCAAAATTCAAGATGCTCACATTACAGCAGCTTCTTCCCATGCTGGGCAAGGAGTCTTGGCTGGTAACATTGGACCTCAAGGAGGCATACCTGCATGTCCCTATCAGACAAGATTGCAGAAGATACCTCAGATTTCTTGCAGGTTCAACCCATTATCAATTCTCTGCATTGCCCTTTGGCTTATCTACTGCGCCCAGAGTGTTCACAAAATGCCTGGCATCAGTAATTGCCTTCTGCAGACTTCAAGGGATACATATATACCCATATTTGGACGACTGCCTGATCCAAGCGGACAGCAAACACATACTTCTGAAACACCTGACATTTGTAATAAAGTTGTTGAACTCTCTGGGATACACAGTCAACAAAAAGAAATCACGACTAATACCCTCTCAAACAATAATTTTCCTGGGTGCCAGCTTGAATACAAACACCCAGCTGGCCTACCTCACGCCAGAGAAACAAGGGCAGCTAACTCAATACTTCAGAAAACTGGCAACCTTCATCAGGCTGACTGCAAGGAAAATCCTGCAGGCTCTGGGATTCATGGCATCTTGCATCCTGCTAATCCCATGTGCAAAGCTGCATATGAGGAAACTTCAATGGTACCTAAAAAACTTATGGTCTCAACACAGCCACAGTTTGGAAACAATTATACCACTGATTCCATGCCTCCAAAAGGAATTTCTGTGGTGGGCTCAAGCATGCCAAAGAAACATAGGTCTCCCATTCTGTTTGCCTCAAGCAAATCAAATCATCACAACAGACGCCTCGGACTACGCCTGGGGGGCGCACATGACAGATCAGTGCATTCAGGGCAAATGGTTCCAAAAAGAAAAGTACCTACACATCAATCAAAAGGAAATGCTAGCAGTAAAAAATGCTATTATGGCTTTCAAAGACCTACTGCATCCAGGCCAGCTATTGATAAGGACAGACAACACCACAGTGATGTGGTACATAAACAAACAGTGAGGAACCCATTCATATCCCCTGTGCAGGCTAGCCATGTCTCTTTGGAACATGGCTCTGGAATTACAAATCCAACTTCAAGCACAATTCCTGCCAGGCAAGGAAAACATGCTGGCAGACAACCTAAGCAGAATAATGACAGATCCACACGAATGGAAGTTGCATCCTCAAGTTTTTACAAAGATAATTCAAGCATGGGGAGGGCCAGACATAGATCTCTTTGCTACCCACAGAAATTACCAATTGACAAAATTCTGCTCAAGGACCTATCATCCACAGGCCTGGAAAGTGGACGCACTCTCATTCAGTTGGACAACAATGACAGTTTATGCCTTTCCACCTCTTCCTCTGCTGCCCAAAGTTCTATTAAAAGCCAGAGCAGACAGACCAAAGATGATTCTCATTGCTCCAGACTGGCCAAGACAACACTGGTACCCACTCCTGTGGAGCCTGACGCATTCCCCACCATGGATCCTGCCTCTAATGCCTCTTTTATTGACCCAGCACAACTTCAAAACTCTTCACAGTCAGCTGAAAACACTCAGTCTAGCCGCATGGAGGATTCCTTAAATTCACAACAGACCCTACTCTCCAAGGAGGTGCAGGATGTCATTTTGGAGGCCAGAAGGCCTTCTACTAGAAAAGCCTACTCCGCAAAATGGAAACTGTTTTGTGCCTGGAATCAGAAAAAGGGTCAGAATCCTGGAATACTGAATTTACCTCAAATATTACAGTACCTAGCTGAGATGCTAAGCAGTGGACTTTCATTCTCCTCCATCAAAATCCATGCCTCAGCCATTTCTGCTCAATACAACACTGATCCTCCTTTATTCTCTCACCCTCTCTTAAGACAGTTCCTCAGAGGGGCTAAGAATATAAAACCCCCAAGGAAGCAACCAGTACCTGCTTGGGACCTCAATTTCATTCTAGAAAAACTGACCCTGCCTACATTTGAGCCAGCTACTTCAACAGAACTGCAATATTTGTCATGGAAAACAGCCTTCCTTCTGGCTATCACCTCAGCATGCAGGGTTTCGGAACTACAAGCCCTCATGGCTGTGCAGCCTTTCATCATTTTCCATCAGGACAGAGTTTCCTTATGAACCAAGCCTTCCTTTATGCCAAAGGTAGTATCCAGGGTAGCCTTGAATCAGGCTATCCACTTACCTACCTTTTACCCTAATCCACAAAACAAAGGGGAGAGACTACTACATTCCTTGGACATTCACAGACAGCTTCGTTATTATTTGGACAGAACAAAGCCATTCAGAAAATCAGAGCAACTCTTTGTGTCCTATGCTACAGGTGCTCAAGGGAAGGCTATTTCCAAACAGACAATCTCAAAATGGATAGCTCACTGCATACGCTTTTGTTATTCTTTTCATGGTAAAACTGTACCTACAGGCATCAGATCTCACTCCACAAGGGCCACAGCTACCTCGGCAGCTTTCCTCAGGGGGGTTCCTACTAAACATATTTTGGAAGCAGCCACTTGGAGTTCTGTACATACTTTCTCCAAGCACTATCACCTACCATTATACTCCAAATCTTGAGCGGGCTTTGCCACTGCAGTCTTGCAGGGCATCCTTGCTCCTCCTAGTTCCACTTAGTGCCTACCACCCCTTTTTTAGCTTTGGGATTCTACCCATCTGTTATGACTGCAGCTGTATGCACGATGAACATAGTACAGTTTTGTACCTACCATAAATGTAGATGTTCGAGTGCTAATACAGCTGCAGTCCAGGTTTCCCTCCCTCCTTCCCCTCTTGGGACAGGCCTAATGGCTAACACCTCCTCATACAACCCGATTGGGGTATTCTTTTATGGTGTATTTGCTTGCAACTACTGTTTTTTGATTATATTGCATTGCATTATCACATAAATTTATGTTTTGCCTTCCTTCTGGGGGCACCTGACATCTGGGGCAAGAAAAACTGAAGAAAATGGCGTCGGCTGGTTCTTTTATACCCCTGTCACACTGACGTTAGGGAAGAAGCGACGACATCCGACGCCGGACTTAGACTTTGGAATTCGGCCGACCGAGGACCCGCCTGACGTCAGGATAACCCATCTGTTATGACTGCAGCTGTATTAGCACTCGAACATCTACATTTATGGTAGGTACAAAACTGTACTTTGTCCATAGTGTTAACTGAAATTGTATCAGTTTCACATTAGAATTAAGTTTCTCACTCCTATCAGAGTGATAGGCTGAAATTATATAATTCTGGCTTCCTTCTCAAAACTGTTTGTTTTTCCCTGATAGTCACCTCTTTGGTGACAGCTCAGTGATCATAAATGTGTCAAGACTGAAACTCACTGTCAGGCAAACATGTTAGCAGGAAATTCAATTAAGATTTCAGTTATTTAAATGTCTGCTGTTCTCAGAACTTGCAGAGTAGCAGATATATTGAATCATGTTTTATTATATTCAACAAGTTGAGTTGTAGCCACTAATACACTCAGTATTATCTACTTAAAAAACACCAACCATTCCGTTTTGCCAGGGATAATCCAAGCGGTTATTTGTATGCCTTTATTTTCACCATAGGTTTTAACAAACTATGTTTTGGGATGTTAATTTCATTAAAAAACTGCATGCTTGCTTATTTATGTATTTATTTATTTTTATTTGTTTGTTTGTTAAGTGCTTACAGCAAGGTCATTCTTCACTTTTGTGTAAGCTGTACAATCAGCAGGTAGGCATTCCTAGTCTTACATTTGTGAAAAACACTAAACTCACCTTATGACTTACAGTTCTACATTTGTTTGTTATTCTGACTTAGAAATCAAAGGAGCTTAATTTTAAACATGACTTTTATATCCATATAAATAGGGCCTAATGCCTTGGCTAGGATTGTTCAAGGATATCATCCCTCTGTGCACAGCTCTAAATAGGCCATATACTGAATGCAGCACTTTCTTTGGAATGCTTCTTTCTAGACATGTTAAGCAACTGAAAGGACCCCAGAGGTTCCTAAACAAGAAAATTGTTGGCCTAAAGTGCCAGAGCTAGAGGGGACATGTATCTTCACAAGTCAAGTAGTTCCATTAATACCAGAATGAGGGACTTAAATCTGTACCATCAAATAAATAAAACACAATGCAAATGCAGATGTATTACAGGACATCTATCCCACTTCTGGAACAGAATTTCACTGCAAGTTAAACAAAGTGATACTCTGGCATCCTTCATATTAAGCCTGGATAATTAGATGAAAACCCATACATTTACTCTAGGACTGATCTGCTCCTGCTCTGCTCTTATTGTGAAGAGTGGTTACAAAATGAGTATGGGTACTGCTAAAGCACAAATAGCTTAGTCACTCATTTGCTTTGTATTTCCGGTGATCCTGTTACACGATCCTAGCAAGAAGACAAAGTATAATGAATGTGGAATTTGATATTGTATTTCTTGATCTGCACCCATAGAGCAAACAATCATACTGAATGTTTTAGTGAAGCCTGGTGTCTCCTACCTTGACAGTGTGTTTGCTTTCCTTTGAGACAAGTGCCATCTTTGTGTACCACTGCAAGGTGGGGAAGAGGTAAAGTGTGACCTCTCATGACTTCTGATGATAGAACACTCTGGGGAAGGAGTTCTTATGATATTTCCATCATTTGGTATTGAGTAAAGCAGCACTGGAGAATGTCTTGCTTTTTTGAATGTGGTACTCTGTCTAAGGGGTTAGTGTTTGCCTGCTTACATTATTTCTGGCAAACTGTCCCTTTATTGCGCATGTAAAAAAAAAAAGTGGAGCTTGCACACTGCCCACAGTATCTCACACAATTCTACTTTCCTCTTCTTAGATGGCTGAGGCTTGGGTTCTTCTTCTGTGGAAACATATTCTTATATATCAGAATCATACCTTGACTTTAACTGATAATATTGAGTTTAAGGCACAGTATTAGACATAGAAGGCCAAGACCTTTCTTTGCAGGGAATTGGTTCATTCTCTTCTTTCTGTTCTGATAATTTTGAGTCATCACTTGGACTCTTGTTCTTTTGAAGATAACAGGACACTTGCCGCTGGTGTCATCATAGTCACTCAGGGTACTTTACATGAAGCTGTCAAACTGGCCTTCATTTCACAGTGGAACCAAGTAGTTTGGGTTCTGGAATATCCAGTCTCCATTCATTTTCCTGTGTTGTGGGAGTTGTATATATGGGTACATGTCATGGCTGTAATCATTTTTAATTTGGAGTTTTTTTGGATTGTCTGTGATACTGAACCTGCATTAAATTCTCAGAAAAAGGGTAGTGTTTTCCTTTCCTGCCCAGTTGTTGAAACAATAGTAGGGGATAATAGTCTGTACTGTATTTAGATGTTTATGTGTTATCAAGAAAAAGTTGTCATATTGGTGATTCCTAGTTTCAAGGAGAAACTGCTGCTCTTGGGGAAAACCAGGTACTTAACTGCCTAGAGCAGAGCCTCCTTGTGGGTGAGCGGAAAGAACAACTGCTTAGAATGTGGGAGGACAACTGCATGGAATATGCGTGGGGGGAGACTGGGTTAAATCTCTCACACAATGGTCAGTGGTTTTCTTTCCTCTTTTGTAATTTAAACAGTACTAAGTTAATGGTTTGTACTATAATTTTATATTGAAGTTTTGAGAATATGATGGACATTCGCTATGTTTCCTGGAGGCTTCATAACACTGACATTTTTTCATGTTTCTGGGAATTCAGCCCCACGAGTATGGGAAATTATATTATCTCTTTGCTCATTACTGGAGAGCCATGTTTAATTGCAGCATTCCTTACTGCATAGCTATAGTGTTATTTCCTGAAAGATTTTTGACACATTTGTTTCTTACATCTTTCCTGTAATAAGTATTCTTATCTTGAGGAACATAAGTACGACTTACAGTTGCAAAACATCAAACCGATGCAGCACATAAGGTAAATGGACTTTATACTGATGCTCTTTAAGAAAATTCTAACTGCATATCTTGATTTTATGATATTAATTAGATGAAGATTAATATTTTTCTGTAACAGGAGGCAGAAAAATTATAAAACAAAATTGCATGTTGCACTACTTGATAAATTTATGGTATCAGTAGCAGTTGTCAGCTTTTATATGACTCTGCAAAGGACCCTTACAGGCATTTCATTTGGTTCTCTTTGCAGAAATATAATGTGTATGCTTATGTCAATAATAATGTTTTCAAACTGCCATTATTTCACAAACCATTCTAAATATGAGTGGCAGTTGTTTTCCTCATGATGTATAATTTCATGTGACACAGTGCAGTACTGTGTACCATGTGCTGTTATAGAATATTCATCTACATCTCCAAAGATTGCTTACTTTTGCCTTCATGAATATTAGCAATCCATAATACATCTGGTTTCTGAAATAATCTGCAGTGTAGTAGGCTTTTTGCATTGTAGCCACTCATGTTGTCGTTTCTGTGTGCACCATGCAGGATGTGGCAGTATTGAACCTCTCACCTTTAATGAAATGTGAATGCACATATGATTAGTATTTCTTTGCTCTACATAACATGTCACACAGCTGCTTTTATGTTAGACACAATCTATTTGGTAGTTTTAGACAAACACCCTTTACTTTAAGGTGTACAAAACAGTGGTGCTACTACTATATGGTACAGAAACCTGGGCAGTAAAGGAAGTGCAGTTGAGGAAGCTAGAGATGATGGAGATGAAGTGCTTGAGATGGGGGTGGTAGGATGCACACTGTGAGACAGATGAAAAAATGGGGATGTCAGAGCAGAAGCCAAAGTAGCTTCAATTGTAGAGAAAGTCAAAGAGAACATATTACAGTGATTCAGACATGTGCAGAAAAGAAAACAACAATCTGGAGAAGAAGAGTTGATGCAGACAGGAAGAAGGCAGGAGGAAATGAAAGTGTCCAGCAAAGAGATGGATGGATAGTGTGAGAGAAGACCTTTGACAGTCAAGTATGACTGTTAAAGAAGGTAGGAGTATGGTATTGAATTGAAAAATGGCGACAGGTGGCAAGAGACTCTGACCCCATGTAAAAAATGGGAAAAGGGGAGTTGATGATGAGGTTTCCAAATCATTCGCAATGACAGAGCCCACAAAAGAGGAGGTGGAGTAGCAGTAATCTACCCTACCCTCCCGTACCATAACTCCCTACTCCAATAAAATACCAGCCTTTGCCAGCGCTGAAATTATAATAGGTTTACTATAAATAAACACCACAAGTCCATATGTATTGCTGCCATCTATATTCCCCTGATGATAATATCAAAACTCTTGAAAACATCCTGTCCTGGTTCTCCTCCAATATAAAAAATGAAACCTATATACTTGGTGATACCAACATCAACTGAAATATTATTAACTCTGAAGCCCAGTCCCACACAATCAACCTGTACAACTTCTCCCAACTAATACAATCTCCATCCAGACCAAATAAAGATGGTACCATCATTGACTGGATCCCAACAACTCACCCAAACCTTATCACCAAAGCCGGAACATTACCTGATCCTCTCAGCGATCACCTACCAGCCTTCGCTGACCGTCTCCCATCTCCACTGCATAAACAACACCACTACATCCAAACTCACAACCTCTCGTCTTTCATCCCTCTAACTTTCTCCAAATGCTTAAAGCATACTGACTGGTCCCCTCTAAATACCCTTCCTCTAGATTATGCCGTTTCCTACTTTAACCACTTATTCCTAATCCTTCTCAATCAGCAAGCCCTCCCCCCCCCGAACCAAACACATCAAAACCAATCCCTGCCCATGATTATCAAAAGATACTAAACTAGCCTTGCACCAAAGGGACAAAAAATGGAAACAATACCAAAAACATAAAAACCCCAACACCCTCCTAGATTATAAGCAACTACGAAACTCAGGAAAAAAACTAATAATTAAAGACTGCAAAGCCCACTACTCTAAACTCCAGTCCTTGCACTCAACAAATCCCAAAAGATTCTAGGACTCCATGTCATGCATGCTGCATCCTGGCAACAAAGAAAACCCTGCCCAGACCCCAACCTTTCCAACCTTGAAACAGCCAGCCAGTTCAACTAATTCTTCATAGACTGCATAGCTAAACTGTCAGCCTCCTACCCACTCTCCGCCTCCACCACCACCCTTCCTGCCCGAACCACCACCTCAATCCTCAATCTTCCTCCACATCCTTCTGCCTCAAGCCCATCCCCACAAGCACTATAAAAAAACTTCTCAAACTCAAACCCTGTCGCAAATGACCCGACAACCTTCCTCAAACAATCTGTAGACAGCATTGCCTGTCCCATTTCTATTCCTATAAATAGATCCATACAAGAATCATACGTCCTTTCTGTCTGGCGCCATGCTTACATCATCCCTCTCCACAATGGTGGCAAAAATACTGATACCACCAACTTCAGGCCTATTGCCATCCTTTCCCCTCTTTCTAAAATACTAGAGAAAACAATGCGAGCACAACTCATGGTGCACGTAACACTAAACAATCTCCTCTCCCCTACCCAACACAGCTTCCGCCCTGGACACAGCACCATGACTGCCCATCTTTCCTTTCTTGAAACCATAAACCTCGAACGCGACTCAGGCAAGTTCGTATCCACAGTATTTCTAGATCTGTCAAAGGCCTTTGACACCATCTCACACACCCTACTTATATCCCAACTCTTCACCCTACACCTCTCTCACACCACCATCGCCTGGTTTTCCAGCTACTTTTCCAATCACCAACAAGCTGTCCAGTGGAAAATTTCAACCTCCTCCTTCCTTCCCACACCCACAGGTGTCCCACAATGTTCTGTTCTTGGCCCTCTTCTCTTCAACCTATTCATTAACAACTTTCACCAATCCATCCCAGACTCATCTATCATCCAGTAAGCAGATGACTCAACAATGATCTGCTCTGTCTTCTCCCCCTCCAAGCTCCTAGCAAAAACCCAACTAGCATTCTCCATAACAGAAACCTGGATGCAGTCTAACCATCTGACACTAAATGCAAATAAAACTAAACTAATGGTTTCTTTCCCTACCAAAAATTCCATTGACAAATATCCATTCACCATACAGAGCCAAAACAACACCCTCCTTGAAGTCATTCCCAACACCAAGCTTCTTGGCATCGTTATTGATGAAGAACTAAAATTTGACACCCACATCCGCTCGGCAATCAAGAAAACCCACCAAAAGTTAGGTCTCCTGTACAGGCACAACCACTTCCTAAGGTCCTCTACCCGTCAAGCTCTTGCATCCACCTTCCTACTCCCCTCCCTTATGTTTGATGCCCCTCTTTTCACCAGTCTCCATCTTGGCCTTCAGTCAAAACTTGATTCCTGCTACCACAAGATCTCCAAATTTGTAACCATTTCAAAAAACTCATCCCACCACTGCCACTCCCTCCTCATCCTCAACTGGCTTGTACTCCCCAACTGCCTCAGTTACCTACAACTCACCATTGCCCACACGCTCATCTTTAAATCTGCCAAATGCCCAGCTCTGGCTACTTCTTAAAACCTTACATTCCCAACCACTCACTCAGATCCAAAAACAAAATCTCCTTCAAGTCCACAAACCTGCACGACCTCCTGGCCATCTACTGCTGTCCCACTCCTTAGCTAAACAGTGGAACTTTCTCCCCACACACCTACGCAACCTGCCTAACCATACAAATTTCAAATCTCAGCTACTCTCTCATCTTTCTTCCAAATGGGAATGCCCTTGCCATGCTCCAACTTAAACCCCTTCCCCATTCCACCTTCCACTGACTCATCCAACTACCTGTATTATTACTTCATCCCACCCAAAACAATCCCTCCCCTACCAAAAACTAATTTTCTCTCTAATATGTATTGTACTATACTCTCCAATCTCAATTATACTATTACCATCTCCATGCATACTATTTCCTAACCTACTAATGACTAGTAGCTCTATATTTTGAAATGTTAAATCTGCACTTGAGTTTATAACAAAAATATTCACTTTATGTAAATGTTGAAATTTCTGTATTGAATTATGTCTTTTCATTTTTGTAACATTGTGACAAGCCAATTGCAAATATCATGGAGCTTATCTGTAAATGTTTAATTAAATGTATGAACTATGTCCTTCTTTGACATGTGAAACGTAACTTGCAATTATTGTGGAGCTTTTCTCCCCGGGCCTCCACTGAAAATGGGCTCTTCTTGGCCCAGTGGACTTCCGTGGTCATCAAACTTAAACAAAAAAAAAATAATAAAATAAATAATAATCTGTTCAGATACTTGGCAGCTCTTCCACTTCTTGAAAATGTTAGACAGTTCTCCCAGAGGAAGAAACTTCCTATTTAGTTTGCCAGAGCCAGAATCTGATCATCTGGTAAGAAAATGTGCATTTTCTATTGTGACAATGTGGGGTATTGCCGGCTGTGCCAAGGGCTGTAGGGCAGTGGATTGGTGGCATGTGCCGGCAACGCTGACTGGAGTTTTGTAGAGAATTGTATATCATTTGCATGTCAGACTGATTTGTACAGATGCTTGTGTTGAAAAGTGTATTTCTGGAGCTGTTTGTGTTTACAGATGTATCAACAGTGGGTCTTGACTGTATTTGTAACTGTGGAAATATATATGTGTTAACTGAGGATGCTGGAGGTTGATCTCAGTCCAGCTAACTTTGAAAAATGGTAAGAAGTTAAATTACTTAATTTAGGCCATGAGGATTGTATCTTGTAGTTATGACTATAGCCAAAGACAAAGCATCTTGTGTCAGAGAATGGTTTACTAGCTCTTGTAGGAAGAGTGGAAGTGTTGTATGTTTTTTTTTTTTGGCTTCCAGATGCTGTGATGCATCTCAGCAATGCTCTGTCTGTGTGTATGGTAACACAAATATCCTAGATTCTGATTCGTTTTTTGGCGATGGGGGTTGCGTGGGAGCCAGGGGTCAGATGGCCATATGTGTGTGGTGTCATTCTTTAGTCTAGGATGGAGGTGATGTTTTGATACTGGATGGGAGAGAAGTCTCAGAGCAGTCTGTTTTTGGAACCTGGCAAAGAAGGAAGACCACTCACCTACTTCATCTTGCCTTGCTCTAGTAAGTGACCAGGGAATAGTTATTCTTTAGATCAGTCAGGAAAACATAGTGAGATTAGTTAAGTACTGTTTTTCTTTATCTGTGGGAATCTATTCATTTGTGTTATTTTAATATTTCCTATGATTTAAACTCTGGTGTTTATTGTAAATATATATTCCATATTTTCATGTTCTTTTATTATTTATTATATTTATTATTTTCATTATGGCTGGTCCTTTAGAGAATATTTTAACCTTTGAGAGTATTTATATCCATTTGATGACTCTGTGGCCACTCCTGAAAGCCTTACTGCATTGGCCAAACACTATCATTTGTATTAATATTAATTTCACTCAGTATAATTGGGTATCCTTATAAGAACCTTAGAGTAGCTGTCTTTGGAGTATCTGTTGGTAGTGTAACTACCTTATAGTCTGGGCAGAATGGGGCATAGCTAGTGAATCTGTGCCAGCCTTTTCCGTGTGTGTGTGAGTGTATGTGTGTGTGTGTGTGTGTGTGTAAATCATATCCCCATGAATGTGTATTTCAGCTGCTTGGAGCAGGAACACGAAGTACTGGTTTCACAGAGAGAGTGGTGGACTTAGCTTGGACACTCATCTGAGGACTCTGCTTTACAGCTGTGTCAGTCGGGAGTGGTACTGGAGACCTAGAGAGAGACAGAAAGAGAAAGCCAGAACCCGGACTGTGTGTGTTCCCTGTGTGCTGTTAAAGGAAATTGTGCTGGATGCAGAGAGCCGCATCTGGAAATACAGTGTGTATCTGTTTTTCTTCCAAGTGAATGTCCAGCTCCAGTGTGAGTGGTGAGGATTAAGGCTACTTGATTACTAGCCCAGAGAAAGGACATCACATCTATAACCAGCAGAATAAATGCCAAAAGCATTCATTTTATTTGGCAGATAAACCTTTCTATCTCCCCTCTAATCAATCATGGTATACATGCTGCATACTCAAGATCTTCTTTGCTGCATTTCTTGAATGGTTTAGAAGAAAATGGCATTAGGCTGCCTTTGGTATTTTTGTGTCTTTCTCCTTAAATTCCAGACTTGTGCAGTATGAGAGTACTTCTTAGTTGTGTTCCCTTTCTCTTTCTGCACTTCTTTCAGATGTGAGGAGATACCTTTTCTTGTATTTACTGTCATAAAGCTCTTTTCTGCTTTCTTTACCACTGGGTAAGGTCCAGTGATTATAAATTTCTATTTAAAACGTATGCTTGTAGTTGGTTACATAGTCCTGCTCAGTAAGGGGTACTCTCCTTGTTTAGACCGTTCAGATAAGGCTCATAATACTTGTTACTGCTATATTCTTGCTCTGCTACTGTCTTAGGTCCTCCCTCCCCCGGGAAAAAAATAAGAAACTATTTCCAGGGCAGGTATCTACAATTTTTATCCCTTGTTGCAATTAAAAAGTTAAAAATTTTCATTACTAGAAAGGCTTCTTTCTTTGAACTGCCTCCGTCAGCTATAATAGATGTCTTGCGTACTAGATTTAGTAAAGTCACTAGGTCTTATGTTATGTGTAAAAATACCAATACAATGGTTGTTGAGCCTACTACCTCAGTGGTCTCAACTGTTCAAGTTCAGCCAATAGCCCCCAGCTAAGTCACATTAACAGTCTGGAACTCCCTTCTTTGGCCCCTGAAGATCACAGTATCAAACATCTTTCCTGCCTAGAGCATATGTTTCCTCAGCATCAGTATTTCTGGCTGTGATGAACCCCTTGCTAGGGTTGTATTTTTTCAATAGGTACTGGCAGTTCAGAAGCACTATTGTAAAGTACATGACTTCCTCAAAGCTGACATCATTGCCTTTGACATCAGCAGTTGTGTTTTTGTCCGGTGTTCCTCATCCTGGAGCATTCCAACACATCAGAGAACTTAATTTGTAACAGGATTAAACTTCTTCCAGACCATCTACTAAACAGGTTCTTTACTCCTCTAAATTTGTCCCTCCCTGTTAACGACCTAAGAAAGGATTTGCCAAAACAAAGCATATTAAAATCTCCATTAGACTCCCTTTTGAAATATCTGGATGATAAATAAACAGACCATTTCACTTTTTTTCTGCTGGAAGACTCAAAGTTTGGTGAATACTTTTTGTTTATGCACAAGAAGGGTGTTTGACCAGCAGACCTCATATGCTATCTGCAGAGAAGACTGCATTAAACCTTCATGTTTACCCTGCAGTCCTCATGGGTATTATATCAGTGCAGCTGGAGATAATCCATATATGGTGGATGTAGTGCTTAAAAAAGTATGTTGCATCTTCTGTCCCCATGTGAGGGAGGTGTTGAGTTTCAGCAGAGACCTGCAGATTAAATGGTGTGATATCTGCAGGAGAGCCTAGTGGTCCATCTTCTGTACAAAACTGCTCATATCAGTTAGGTTTGGGAAGCTTATGTCTGCAATGCTGTTATTGTGGGTGGTGAACTACACCAGTCATGTTATGTAGTCTTGGATTTGCCCTGTGAAATGCATCAGGCACAGGAAGGATTGCTGGATAGGTTTTTGAAAATGAAAGTTAAGTCTTGAATTTCAGTCTCCTTTAATATGTCTGAACACAGGCTTCATGGTCTACATGCCCCCACAGTGTGATAGAGTGAGCTGCTTGGGCAGCAGGATCTGCCACTGCTTTGTACATTACACTCTTGGCTGCACCTGAACATTTTTACAAAGGCCACTAAAGTGATCTTTCTTTATTTAGACTTTACATGTGTTTTCTTATTTGGCACAGAGACTTAGCAGTACCGGGAAAATATTGTGAAACAAGGTAAGACCGTTGCAGCTATGGGTGTGTCAGAGTCCATCCTCCACAGAGTTCTTTCTGCACAAGTCAGATGACCCAGTGCTCAATGGGTTTCTGTTATGGCACACAACAGAAACATCAACAATAAAATGCCTTGTGCAGGCTGGCCATGGGTGGCATACATAGCTCAGGAGTCAGACTTGACCAACAGGGCCTCTTCATCCCTTCTCAGAAGAATCCTTAGGAGACTGTTTCAGCAGAACATTAAGCAGATCCTCTCAGATAGCTACTGAGTGGAAATGTATTTCTGGATTTAGCACACAGGGAAGGTATACCAAAAATAGTCCCTTTTTACTTGGGCAGGTGTATTTCAGTACTCCTTTCCTCCCATCACTCCTCCTCAGTGTAATACAGAAGATAAAGGAGGATGAACCAGAAATGATATTTATTGCACTCTTATTGCTGAGAGAGCAGTTTTTCTTATTCTTACTGACTATGGTAAGGATGGAGCCTTTCTAAATGCCTCACAAGATGGACCTATTGACCCAAAAGTTCACTCATAACCCCCAAACTGAAAACCCTAAGGCTGACTCCTTGGACAATGTCCTTCAGGAGCATGTTTTCTGAAGACATGCTTGCTATCTTAAGGAAGGCTGGGAAGCCAAATGCAAGGAAATCATACATAGCAAAATGGGAAAGATACCCCCACTGGTGCCAGACAGAATCTCTGAGCCCTAGTCAGTCTTCATTGTCTTTGATCTTCAAATACCTGTTAGTCATTTATAAATCAGGACTGTATTATGCTTCAGTGAAGGAACATTTCTGCAGTCTCTGCCTGTTTACCACAAGTTCTACCAATTTATTCCCTGTTACCACTAAAGCATTTCATCAGCCGGGTTGTTATAGCTGAGGTATTCCCCTCCATGGGACCTCTGCTGTGTTTTTGAAAAGTTGACACCAATACCATTTGAACTAGCAGCTGCAACACCCCTCTGGTACCTGCCATGGAAGACAGTTTTCCTAATAGGTATTACATTTGTCAGAAGGCTATAAGAACTGACATTCTCATGTGCGAGCAACCCTTTTTTATCTTCCACAAGGATAGGATGTCCCTCTACATCAACCCCCACCTTTTCCCCCATACTGGTGAAACAGTTCTTCTTGAATCAGACCATTATACAACCCATGTTCTATACTTTTGCACAGAGGCGAGGAGAAAGGATTTTGTACAACATTGATGTGCATGAACAACTGAGATTTTACCTAGGTGTGGCTAAAGAAGTAAAGAAACCAGACAAGGTATTGATGGCCTTTGTGTATATTATGGAGAACAGGCCTGTCTTGAAACAGGGCATCTCAAAATATCTGTCTTCCTACATTTCCTTCTGTTTTTCATCCATGACAAGGCTGTACCAGGGCAGGAAATAGCCCTTTCCACAAAGAAACAGCCGCCACTGTGACCTTCCTTTGAGGGTCAGCACCCAGGCCATCTTAGAAGCTACCTGGTGATCTAGCTACATGCATGCTAAACATTATAAATTGGAAATTACTTCTAGATCCAGACCATGTTTTGACACAGCCATTCTACAAGGACTACTGCAGCAAATATCTTCTTAGGACCAGACCAGCCAGCCACTAACCCATAAGCTTTGTTAATCTTCCCAGGAGTTAGCACTAGTGCAGTAGTGAGAATATCAGTGAATATAATATACTTGTGTAGAAACGTTCTATAATTGTAGGTGTTGGTTTATGCTAACTGTTGCAACAGTATTTCTTACCCACCACTACCATTTTCCTTGTCTATTGACACTATGGGGTCGGGGTGAATTCCCAGTCATCTGTTCTGTCACCTTCCTCTCCTCTGTCCTGAAAAGGTGGTCTTTCATCTTGTGGTTTGCCAAATATGTGGAGAGAGAGGTGTGGGGTTCTGGTTGGGCTGCCATTATTTCTTTTCTTTGTTTTTTAAACATCTTCATTAAGTATGACTTTAAAAACAAATTGCTTTCCATTCCAGTTGCAGACTCCTCAGTCATCCTTCATTAGAAATGTATCTTCTCTGGGGTTTGGGGGTACTAGTTTGTGCAGGTAGTAGGTCACCTTAGGAGTCTCCTTAACTAAATATTCATCTTGGAGATGAGAACTACTCTAACATTCTGTCTTTCAAAACACTGTCCTCCGTAGCTGTTCATTGAGACAACATGACTGTTATTTGGTACCTCAACAAGTGGGAAGGACACACTATGCTGAGAAGCCATGCGAGTCTGTCAGTGGGTCATCTAATCTTCATACCTTTTCGTTGCTAGTCATATTCCCATGGAGCCCAATTCTTTAGCTGGCAGACTGACCAACTTCCTTTTGATGTCTCACGGATAGTCCCTGAGTCTCTCAATAAACAGGAGAATATTTCATGTTTGGGACAAGCCATTAATGACCTCTTTATTACTCCATCTAATAGATGTTTTATTTTTTCCCCACTAATCAACTCTTCTGGAGGGGTCATGCTAGGGAAGCTGTGGTTCAGAGATGCTTTCCTGATTTCACATGTACTTTTTTCTGTTTATGTATTTACACTTTGTTGATTGGGTTAATCCCACTAGGCATTGGCCTCTTTTCAGGAGAGACCTAAGATGGTGTTCATACTGACTGGGGAGAAATTAGCCAGGGCAATGGGGAACTTCCCCTATTCTGTTTTGTAATCAGCATAGGTCTTTTTACATCCATCTGATCTAGCACCAACTCGAGTAGATGGAGCCTTGGCTTAACATTTCATCTGAAGGACAGCAAACTCAGAAATGCATTTCCATTTCTTATCAGGGACATCAGAGCCATTGCCACCATGGTCTCACAGCAAATTTAATTCTGAACAATAGCTGTAGAGCTTGCTTCAGCTTTTGGAGTGACTAAGCTTCAGTTAGCTGATTGGAGCTGCTAATCAGGAACTTTTCATTTAGCCTCATATGAAAACTATACTGTTTAAGCTTCTGAAAACAAAGTAAGTCTCTCCTCTACTTTTGAAAGCTGATGTTATTGCTGGAATCCCAAAAGTCACTAGGAAAGCAGGCCTAAGCCAAAAAGGCCTACTAAGTCTGCTTGTACACAGGAAAGTATTTTAATAATATGTGACTCAATAGTTAGGTACAAAGACTCCAGACTCACCAGACTGGACAGGAATAGTTAGTAAACTGTTTGGTGCCAGGCTTTGTGACATAACAAGAGCCCTCATGTGCCTTAAACAGACATATAACTATGACTTAGTGGTGGCCCATGTAGGAATGAATGAATGATCTGAGATGCTCCACCCAGAGGGACATGCAGAGAGATTTAATGGGCATATACTATGCATATGTTAGAAGCAGGAAAGATGCTGTTTTTGAAAAGCATCTTGGTTTAACTGAAAGTGATGCCTAGATGCCAAGACAAGACAATTGACTGTAAAAGTTGGTTCATTTGTTTGTATTATTCTAAGGAGATTCAGTACATGTCAGCCTGAGATGAATGGCAGATAAGACTTCCTGTTTTGCCAGAGTGGGCTTAAACTTCTCATACTGGTTCTTACACATACTGGCTAAAGCTTTTGCTGCCCTCCGTAGTGGCTTTTTAGGCAGAGTGTTCCTAATGGACATTCCAGCTTGGCAAACTAATACTCTAATTCAGAGTGACACTACTACAGACTGGGAATCTAAACAGAAAGATGTCAACATTTTAGGGCGTCCTGCAATATGAACGCATTCATATGTGTGTAGTTACTGAAACATGGTATCAGTGCAGTCTCTGGCAGTTACCACAAGGTAACCACAATCATCAATGTGCAACAAAACCTTCCAGGAGCATTATAAATTATTCCTGTGATGGAAATAGTTTCTTTGCCATGGATAATATAATGGTACTGGGGTAAAACATAGTGAAGCATTCCTTTCTTCCTTGCATTCACATCTCTATTAAACTTATTCATGCAAAATAGATATTTTATGTTTTTGTATTGTTAGGGTGAATTACCTCATAATGAATGACTTAGAAAGTGAAATGTGTTACAGTATGAATAATCTAAGATGGGGAGAAGCCTGATGCAGTCGGTTTTAGATATTCAGAAACCTTGATGTTGCAGCTGTTGGCAGTATACTCTGGCTATTTCTCTTTCACAAAATTTACTTTTGAAAGTAGGTAGTTATATCTATTGGAAGTTGTGTTGTCTATTGTGCTTCTGAAAATTGAGGTTAGCATTGTAATTATTGTCTTAATAAAGTCGTGGTAAAAAATCATTCTTAATGTTGGCATTTATTTGACCTGTAAACTGTTCAGGCCATTGAAGTGTTGTAGCTAATAGCTTAACACAGCTTTTGTCCAATACCTTTTCTCAAAATTTCTTTGCTGTGTTTCAAGCAAATTCACTGAAGTTGTTTGATAGGATAGTGTAAGAAACGGAGAGGATGTAAATTTTGTTTACGTCCTTAATTTTGTGTGTTGATGTTAATACACTTGGTGACATCTGTGTTTATAATTAAAATGAAGCATTTACAAGGAGCAATGTATGATCAAACTGTCTTGTTGAATGCTTTTAATTGTTGTATTTAAAGGCATGTACTAGCTGTTATTGTCCTGATCTTGCCCCTTGGCACATTCTTCTTATAAATGTTGTAGGACACATAGTTTAAGAAACATGTTCAATAGCCTCAGTTGTGGTTCCTATCATTTTTGTGACCAGGAATTTCTGGTCAGTGAATCTGTACATAAGTGGAATGATATTTAATCTCTCATACAGGAATAGGAAAGGCTTTTTAAAATGCTGTACAGTAAAATATGCTTTTCCTCAAAAGCCTCAGTAAATTTTTACTACAGTGGTATAATTTGTAAGAGTGCTGCTAGAAAAGGACAACCCTAATATGCAGTAAGCTAATAATAAGTCATTCAGTAGAATATGAATTATGTTTAAACATTCTGTGTTAAAATTCTAGAAAAAAAATAGTAACGCAAATGTAAGACATTTAATTATATATATATTTTGCTTCCTTCTCTAGAATTACACAGCTTCTGTCTTTTTCTACAACCCTTTGCTCCCAGGAGTCCACCACCTTAGGTTTGCCTGACTTCCCTTTAGATAATCTGCAAGCTGCAGTGAAAATTCTGGTATGTATATATGTAGAGTAAATGACTGAGTTAAACACAGGAAGGTTGTGTTGAACAGGCAATATTTTTGCCAATCTGCATTGTACTAAAAGAGTCTGTATTGTTAGAAGAGTGCTGAGCAGTACTTGCTGAGAGAGATATTTTGAGACAGCCTGGCATGTTTAAAGTTTAGCACTGTAAGAAATCATTCTAACAGATAATTTTTCCTTATAGAACTTCATGACCCCAGTATTTTTAATTTGAAGCGAGATGATAAGTTTAAAGTAAATGTCTCATGTGATCGATGAATACTATGTTACGAGTATTAAAATAGGGAAGTTTAATAAAAATGTCTTGCTGGACAATTTATATAGGAAGGGCACAAACTATGAATCAACAACAGTTTGCTGTGCTGTTTCACAGAGTTTGGTACTACAGTGCATTCCCCGGGTCATGTTCTTTTTGTTCAGTATCTGCATAAATTATGTCTGTTTTCATGAACTTTCATTGGGGTATCCAGTTTTTCCCAACATTTTAAAGACATGCTAATTGGTGAATTGGCAAACTTTGAATATATTTATATATATATATGGGTCTACTTCACTTATCTGGAATATCACACAAGCGAAGACCAGATGACCGACATGAGAATGCTGAAACTCTAAATAAACGAATGTCCACATAACCAAAAACTTTCCCAGGGTAAGTAACCACTGGGCCAGCAAGGGGAGATTTACCCTCTTCCCCACTGTAGTGCAATCCCTGAGTTGGTCTATTTAGTTAGGTGGCTGGGGCATAGCCCCAGTTGGGTAGGTTGTAAATGGTGTGGTGTATTCTCTGTGAGTTTTTGGCCCAGTGGTTACTTAACCCTGGGAAACTTGTGACTTTGTGGTAGGACTGGGAGTTTTTCTGTGCATGTGTTGGTTTTAGTGTTGGGTTAGGTAAGGGGATATATTAAGTGTATGTGCAAGTGTTTATGGGCTAGGGTTATGGTCTGGTAAGTTCACAACCTTCCTAGTGCTGTGTGTGGCTGTGTGTGGATGTGGGGTGTGCATGTGTGGCAGTGTTACAGAAAGGTTTTTTAAGGTAAGGTATACAGTGATAGGGTCAGGAGCAAGGTTAGGATTCTCACTGACCCTGAACTTAATTTTGCACCTTACCTTCAAACAAAAAAAACTTTCTGTAACACTAACACTCTGAAGGCAAATTTTAGCTGAATGGTTGGTAGGATTATGGGTAATACATCAGAAAAGAAAATTTGTTTCAATTTTGGATGCATGAAGTGTCAAAGTGTTTGGTCAATGTTTTTTGTGTATCATTTAACATTTCAACCTTTCATTGTATAATCAAATATACACATGTTTGTACATATGTGTAGACACTGGATATAAAAAGTTTACACACCCCTGTTAAAATGCCAGGTTTTTGTGATATAAAAAAAATGAGACCACAATAAATAATTTCAAAACTTTTCCCACCTTTAATGTGACTTATAACCTGTACAATTCAATTGAAAAGCAAACAAATCGTCAGGGGAAAAAATATAAAAAATAAAAAAAACGTACAATACAATGGTTGCATAAGTGTGCACACCCTTAAACTAATACTTTGTTGTGTGTGCACACCCTTAAACTAATACTTTGTTGAAGCA